>NW_007739836.1:39628-41186 GCF_000696425.1 Galeopterus variegatus
TCATTGCACATGTGATTAGTTAAGATGAGGTCACACTGGATTAAGGTGGCCTCTAAATCTATTAACTAGTGTCCCTATGAGAAGACATAGGGGAAATTTGGACATAGACACAGAGAATCACAAGGCCAGGGAACCTTGGCAAGAACGGTTTTTGAAAATAAACTGGTCCTTGATTAGTTATTAGCTAATCAAGGAGCTGTCAGTAATGTTATTTACACTTCTTGGATTTGGGATTAGCAATGCTGATCAAGTGGCCACTCTACCAAAAAGTCTGAGCCACGAAATCCTCATCACAAAATCCAGACTCACATTTCAGCACAGTCCATAATTCAACCAAGTATTGCCAGGAGTGAGTTAATCTCCTAGTTAACACCAAACGAGTGGGAATCGGGCTTCCAGGAACTTCTCACGTTTATGCTTCTTTCTACCTTTTTGTTGTCATAGTGCAATGTTTTCTACGTTGTCTCGGGCGACTCATGCCCTAGTGTCTGGAAGTCTTTCCTACTATTGGAGTAATCCTCAAACACTCCAAGTCATCAAGCTCAGAGCTGCCTTACCTACACCCTAGATGCATCCGTCAGTGCCTCCAGCTGCCCCGATAAGAGGCCACAGCCCCCTGCCAGTGTCCTGTCCTCCGCCTCCGCCAGGAGAGCCAGCTGCTCCCTCGGTCCCCCCTTGCCAGGCCATCCCCCTGGGGCTGGCGCGTCGCACTCAGAATGTCACGCCTCAGAGCCCTGCTGGCTCCAGCCTCCCCTCCTCCCGCCAGGAGCCGCCAGCTGCTGCTCCCATGGAAACCGCGGGTCCCCACCGGAGGAGCCCCTGCACCGTCCCCCGGTGCAATCTCCGCTTTAAGACAAATATTGTCATTAACATGCAAATGAATATGCGATTACCATAAATGGGGGGCCCCTGCACATGGACCAGCACGATCAGAACCTTGCCCATTAATATGCAGCTCCAATTGGAGAGAGCACCGCAGAGGGACAGTCCCCACCTGCAGGGGAGCCTTGGAAGCGCCAATCCCAGCCCCAGTTCCTAGCCTGAGCCCCTAGCCGGGATGGGGGTCCCCGGAGAGGCCCTTTCTCAGGATGAGACACAGATCTGGGGTGTGGGGCAGGGCTGGTGGCCTCCCTGCTTCCCCCTCCCTTCTCCATCTCTCTCCTGTCTCTGTCTCTGTCTCTCTCAGATCTCTGTGTCTCTCTCTCCTTCTAGACTCCTGCTCTGTCTCTCTATCTCTGTCCCTCCCTCTGTCTCTCTCTGTCGCCATCTCTCTTAAAAAACAAAATGCATCAAAAAAAAGCCAGCACCGTGGGCCTGCCCTCTTGAAGGAACGTCACCCCCACCCTCTCCCCCGGCCCATGCCCCATTCCCGGAGCTAGAGGCTTGGCTCCATCTCAGCGCAGGCTCCTCGGAATGGGGCTGCCCCCACCCCACCCTTGGCCGTGGCCTTCAGGTGTCCCAGCCCCCTCCCCTCCTCAATCCCATCATTGGGGGCCTCACCCTCAGCCGGAGGACCTGTCCCCCCTTTGTCACATAGATACGCTTCTACATCCCCCCG
>NW_007739837.1:0-12154 GCF_000696425.1 Galeopterus variegatus
AGATGCAGAATAAATGATTGGGGACAATTTAAACTTCATATCTACAATGAGGAGATAATGAAAAGTTTTAATTTTTGGCAGTTGGCCAGCAAGGGAACCTGTGGCCTTAGCTGTGCTCTGAGCAGCTGAGCTAACTGGCCACCCTATTAGTTGCTCTTTTCTTTCTTTCTTTCTTTTCTTCCTTCCTTCCTTCCTTCCTTCCTTTCTTTTTTAAAGATGACTGGTAAGGGGATCTTACCCTCGACTTGGTGTCATCAGCACCACCTCTCCCAAGTGAGCCACGGGCCAGCCCCAAGTTGTTCTTTTCAAGAGTAAAAGCCTTGGCATTGTTCTTCTTATCCTAGGGTGATCCAGGAAGCCCGAACAAAGGATGCCATGTACATAGATATTCCTGACGAGGGAGAGGAAAGTGAGGTGCCCAACGGGAACTCAGAGTGACCCCCCATCCTGCCTCAGGCCACCTGCAAATCTTATTTTCTTGGCTTCTCAGCATTGCTTGTAAATTTTTCTCATATTAAAATATGTACAATTTATAATCAATTCTAGCCATGTGGTAAGAAATTAAAATGTTAATAGTTAAATATTTATATGCAAATAATCAGGGCCATAGGCAAGAAAAGCAGGACTAAAGGTGGAATCTCTTGTGGGAGCTAGTGGTCCCACAAGAGGAAATGCGGGCAAAGGATGAACAGGGCTTCTCTCCCTCCTTTACCAATATAATCAGTTTCTTGGAAACTTAAAAATATGTCATCCTCAAGGGGTGTAGATTTTTAAATCAAATACCAGTTGCTTTGGTGCTCTCTCCCCTGGTTTATCAAGAACCAGTCACTTACAACATACTTGACTTCCTGTCCACAGGGGATCATCCACCTTCTGGCCCCCTCTTTGGTCTTTGGTCTTTGAGGTTGTCGGAATATTTGGATCACTGAGCCTACCTGCACTGTGGGGCCGAGTCCTACCTGCACTGTGGGGCCGAGTCCTACCTGCACTGTGGGGCCACGTCCTACCTGCACTGTGGGGCCGAGTCCTTTCTTTTCTCCCAAGCCCTCAAACTCATGCATGGATGTGTGACTCTTCTTAGTTCTATAATTCCTTACAATAGTAATTTGCAAGCAAATTAAATAAGACTAACATATTTTAATTAAAAATTACATACTTAATGGCCTCAGTCATTTTAAGGTTTATAAATGAAACTTGACTTTCATTTCTTTTTATTTTTCAATTATGTTTTCTTGATATAGAAAATCATACACATTCCTCACATGAAAAAAATTTGGCTGATTTCACTATATATTTTTAGCACATCAGAGCTTGTAATGGTTTGTGCTTTAAAGTTTTTTGATTAAAAACCATCAAAATCATCATGTGAGAAACTCTCAAGTAAGTTTACACAGCATATTCTGAACACAAAAGGTGGTATCTAAAGTTCCCTTACTGTCAGCGGAACTTTTGAAACAATTATAAGTGGGATAAGAATGTCAATGTAAGAATTGGCTAAAGAAACTAGCAAATTAAATAAGAAAGTAAGAATTTAACATGAGCATCTTTGGAATTTAAAAATAATTCAATAACAAATGTCTCAGAAATCTTTTTTGTTTTCTTTTTTGTGTTTCTCATAAATCTTATAGATATTTTATCTAGGTTTAATTAAAAAATCATCAATGAGTCACTGGACAAATAATATAGTTACTTATCTGTCTATGGTGACTTTATGAGACTTGTTTGTATCCTCCCACTGTAAACCTACAAACTAAATACAAATACTTCTATAAATATCTAACTGTTAAGTCACTTTTACCATTATTCCATCTTGCTTAACAGAACATATCTATATCTCTGCCTCCAGATTTGGAATAGGCACAGTTGACTTGGTTTAACATTTATGTGCGTAAGAAGTGCTCTTCTGAATCTGTCCCCTCGCTTCAAATAAAATGATCTTGAAAGGAAACTACACAACCACGTAGACACAAGGGAGCCCTAATCTCAAGTGAACTGGCAGGTTTTCAGCCTTATGCAAATTGGTCTAACATTGAAAGGAAAGAAAAGGAAACAATATTTGTAATCATTTTAGAAACTCATAAGAATTAGTTATAACTTAAGTATCTCTAGAGTTAAATTCTATTGTTTATTACCATAAAAATGAAATCTCTGGGCCGGCCCGGTGGCGCACTGCCACAGTGCACCGCTTGGGAGTGTGGCGGCGCTCCCGCCGAGGGTTTGGGTCCCACATACAGACCGGTTCCCGCTCACTGGCTGAGCGAGGTGCGGGCGCAGCACCGAGGGTTGCGATCCCGTTGCCGGTCCCGGTCCGGTATGGGTGCGACACTGAGGGTTGCGATCCGTTGCCGGACATGAAAAAAGACAAAAAGGAAGAAAAAAAAAAAAAAATGAAATCTCTCCATAACAAAAATGACACCGCAGGCAACAGTGTAAACATTTCAAATGTTACTGAAATAGATAAATCTCTACCCAAAAGAGGGAAGAAAGGGAGTCAATCAGAGTTTAATCTGTCAAAAGAATTTTATCCAAAATTCTACAGTGCAAGTAGAACAAAATTAACTGGAAAAGGTTTTAAAAACTGTCTTGCTGAGATCAACAGAACATTTTGCAAGCAGGTATTTACACTGCGGTGTAGTACAACTGTGTCCTTTCAAGAGTCATACGTTAGAAAATACCTCTTCCTTAGTTAGTGAAACGTGGCATTCTTTTCCTTTATTTACTCTGTCTCTCCCAAACTACCATCACTTCACTTCAGAAACTCCCAACCAATCCAGATGAGAATCTATAGAGGCAATAAAAAAGGGAATTAAAAGAAAGGGGGAAAACCACAAATATGTTCTCAAAATGGGTTATATAATAATCCCAGTGGGCTGAAGGATCTTCTAAGCCAATGATCCTTAAAGTTATGGTCCCTGTACCCGCATCAACATGATTTGGGAACTTGTTAGAAATGCAAATTCTTGTACTCCACCTCCTAGTCACTAAATTAGTAATTCTGGAGTGGGACTAGTAGTAATCATTGTTAACAAACCCTTCAGGTTTTCAGGTTTGAGAACCACTGTCCTAAAGTGCAAGACAAACTTGCCACACCTTCCTGAAAAGTTAAGTTCCATACCAAGGTTTAGGATAAAAAAGTAAATTGAAATTTTATTCTTGAAAGTTTTTTGTTATAGATAGGTGCAAGCAAAAACCAACAGAACTCTTCTTCTCTGGTCCATCTTGTGATTTCTCAGAAAACCCGAGTGTAAAAATTAATATACAGTAAATGATAAATTCTTGCCCATGTGTGTTAGTGAGATGTGATACTTCACATGTATTTAATACTTCACATATTAGTGCTGCCAGTGCAACGAAATGAACGGGGAGCTCTACCGCAGTAGGAACAAATTATTCATTTCACTGAGCGGCAAGGGGTAATTCATATGACTTAGTGTGATTACTTGCAGATTTTGTTAAAGCCTAGTTTGTCATCTTATAAATTAAGTTTTTAAGGGCCGGCCCAGTGGTGCACTGGAGAGTGCGCTCCCGCCGAGGGTTTGGATCCCATGTGGAGACCGGTTCCCGCTCACTGGCTGAGCGTGGTGCGGGCGCAACACCGAGGGTTGTGATCCCGTTACCGGTCAGTAAAAAAGGAAAAAAGGAAAAAAAAAATTAAGTTTTTAATAACTATTGATTATACCAATAAACAATTGTTCCCACAAGTTAGTTTAATTACCAATCACAGTAAAGCTCTATCAAATGTTTTGTTTATAAACACTTGATTATGTGTAGGTCCATTTTCACTATAGCAAAATTCCCTAGTAACATGAAGATATCAATTATTCCTTGTGTGTGTGTGATTTTAGTATCATACAACAATTATTCTTTTGAATAATAACTGAAAAATTATATGTTCAAATGGGAATACAGGTTGGTGGCATAGGAAAAACTTAAAAATCATGACATGGTAAGATAATGAAGTAAACCCAGAACAACCTGAAAAGTTGTGACAGACATGGGTGGTTTCTCCCCACAATTAACTTGACAGCTGAAAAAGATAATAGAACCTAAAACACAACTAGTGAATCAATAGTAAACAGCCATAATAAATCTAAAAAAAATGGGCCGGCCCGTGGCTCACTCGGGAGAGTGTGGTGCTGATAACACCAAGGCCGCGGGTTCGGATCCCATATAGGGATGGCCGGTTCGCTCACTGGCTGAGCATGGTGCTGACAACACCAAGTCAAGGGTTAAGATCCCCTTACCGGTCATCTTTAAAAAAAAAAAAAATGGAGTATGCTTACTGAATAGGGCCAACAAATAGATTTCATCTGGAACAGTAACTCCAGTTAACTGATAGTGGCTGCCTAACATGCCAAGTTCAGAAAAATTCTGAGGCTGATCATGACCTAGCTAGTAAGTGTGCAGAGACCAAAATAAAAGGAACTGGAAACAGTTATAGATGCTTGCGTGCCATTTACTTACCATCCTTTACTTAGAAACAAAATATAGGAACGGGAATTATAAGGTCCATAATATACATTGTATTCATAAATAAAGTGAGCACTGGGGCCGGCCCGGTGGCGCACTGCACTAGTGCGCCGCTTGGGAGTGCGGTGGCGCTCCCACCGAGGGTTCGGATCCCACATACAGACCAGTTCCTGCTCACTGGCTGAGCGAGGCGCGGGACCAACGCTGAGGGTTGCGATCCCGTTGCCGGTCCCAGTCCGGTGCGGGCGCGACACTGAGGGTTGTGATCTGTTGCCGGACACGAAAAAAGAGACAAAAAGGAAAAAAAAAAAAGTGAGCACTGACTACCTAAAGTCACTCTTGAGTAAGCTATTCACAGCATTCTCCCCTCCAACGTTAGGGTTCTTAACCCAGCCATTTCTGGCTACTTCAAAGAACTATCTAAAACTTTGCTACCTAAAGTATGGTCCTTAGAGCAGCAACACTGGTATCCCACGGGAGCTTTCCAGATGTGTAGAATCTCAGACTCCACTCCAGATCTACTAAATCCAAATCTGCGTTTTAAACAAGATCCCCAGGTGATTTACATGCATATTACAGTTTGAAAAGAAGGGATCAAAAAGATATATTCTAATTAAAATACTCCTTGCTCTATAGAGTCCACAAAACCAAAGAGGTTGTCTCATCCAATGTTAATTCAAGATGTTATGAGTAAAACAATCTCTAATCATTCAGGCCATGTCCCTTTGAATTATGCAAGTTCCAAGGCCTCTTGTAGGTCTTCAAGTTCTTTCTTGGTCCTAACCCAATTCACATACCTATTAAAATATCCAATCCATCAATGGAAATTAATTTGTGAATATCATCATCTTCCTCCTACAAATCACTCAAATTAGGTGGGCTACAAGGAAATCTCCCTTTGGTCTGAAATTTAATATCGACTTCCACTTCACTTTCCCCCAATATTTTTATTTTTATTCTTTTTATTTTTATTTATTTTTTATTTTTTATTTTTTCCTTTTTGTCTTTTTTCATGACCGGCAACGGGATCGCAACCCTCGGTGTTGCCCCCGCACCTCGCTCAGCCAGTGAGCGGGAACCGGTCTGTATGTGGGATCCGAACCCTCGGCGGGAGCGCCGTTGAGCTTCCCAAGCGGCGCACTGTAGCAGTGCACCATCGGGCCGGCCCCTCCCCCAATATTTTTAGAAGTAGTTGGCATATCCTGTAAAATGATTCCAACGATGTACATAAAACGCCATCGGGCCGGCCCCTCCCCAATATTTTTAGAAGTAGTTGGCATATCCTGTAAAATGATTCCAACGATGTACATAAAAATGTGAGACAGTTTCTAGGCTGCTCTAAGTCAGCGCAATCCTGGAATTTCCAGATGCTTATAGACTGTGTAAGAAAGATAATTTCTTGCCAAAAAGGCTGATTTATCCCAACATTCCCATTCATAAATTTCCAGAAGACAAAGGAGCTCATCCAGTTGTCATTCTGCCATACTTCAGTGCTTTGCTGCTGTCACATATGCTTGTTTTTGTAATACCTCTACATGAATCAATGCCACAATGCCCCTCAATCTCAAAGAAAGGAATATTAGAATACCGAAATATCACACCACACTACAAGGACCAATTACTAACTGAAGCATCCTCTCTATTACTTGGGAAACAAAGAAGATGAGAAGAGAAAAAAACAGAAGGCCCCTAAATACCAATGGGACCTGTTAAGAGGGTTTGTTAGATCACAATATGATTTTCCCCAGTTATAGACACCCAAATAAAAAACGGTACCAAATACAAGCTGTGTTGAAACAGCCAGAACCTCCAATAAAATGTTCCACTCTATCTGCTGCTGATTACTCTTCCATATAACATTAGCCAGCGTTCCCACTCCTTTACTTATGACGGCATTTGCCTGTGATCGATATCGACAACATACTTACCTATTTCGAGTACAAAAGTTTAACTATTGTGTAAAGAAATTTTTTTACTGGCTCTGGCATGACTGACCATAAATGATAAAACAATGAGGGAGTATCTTTTTTTTTTTCTTTTTTAATTTTTCTGAACTGGAAGGCTCTATCTAGTATTCATTCATTCAATACTTTCTGAGTGCCTACTATATGCCGGGCACTTTCTAGACTTCAGAAGTATAGCAGTGAACAAATAATTTCTGTTCTCACGAAGTACCTTTTCCTGTTACGCCTATGTCTAGATCAGTGGCTCTATCAACCCTGGCTTGAAGATGCTGTACCCCAAACCCACTGAATCACAATCCCTGGAAGCTGGGATTGAGTTTAGGCATCATTATTTTTAAACCTTTCTACTGCTTTCTACTGCTGATAAATAAATATTAAAGGTTCAGAACCATTCTACTTTTCTAAATAAGTAGTTCTCCTCCCTTTTACAGCACATTCTTTTGAAAACTTATGAAAGTTACAGATGTCTTCCCCAGAAAAAGCATATATTTTGCATATATACTGAAAATCTGCATATTGTTTTAGGGGTTCATAGATACCCTGGTCCATTAAGAATCATTGACGTAGCTGGTGGGAGACAGTATTAGAGCCTGATGTACATAAATAGGTGCTCAATAAAAAATTGTGAAATTAGGGCCGGCCCGGTGGCGCACTGCTACAGTGCACCGCTTGGGAGTGCGGCAGCGCTCCTGCCGAGGGTTCGGATCCCACATACAGACCGGTTCCCGCTCACTGGCTGAGCGAGGTGTGGGCGCAACACCAAGGGTTGCGATCCCATTGCCGGTCCCAGTCCGGTACGGGTGTGACACTGAGGGTTGCGATCCGTTGCCGGACACGAAAAAAGACAAAAAGGAAAAAAAAAATTGTGAAATTAAATTTAGATACTTAAAAGAAAAGAAAGGGGAAAAGGGCAAATTCGCCTTTTCACACATAGAAAGGTGCTTTCTCTTTTGCACATTAGAGACTACCACACTACTAGCGCCTTGAGAAGCACCGCTGCTGCCAGGACTAACAGAGGTGTTCCTTGTTGAAATTCAAAGTATCTTTTACCATATAGTGACAGATGATAGGTAAGTATACAATGAAATAATGAATGCATTGGTAATTCAATTTGGGTACATTATGGATTAAAAAGGTTTTAATGGTCTGGTTCGTGAATCTAACCAACATTTTCAAAATTGCTCCTAAAGAAAGGTATCTAGAATCTATCCCCTTTTTCTAGTCCCAATTCATAATAGAATCTTCTTTCACACTTAAATAGTCTTCTAAACAAATGGTTTTCCTGCCTACCAGCTGTGTTGCAACTCATCCTGTCCCAGAACTACCTTCCTCAAACACAAATATCATCAAGTGAGAGGCTTGGGTTCAAATTCCTGATCTACAACTTTCACATCCCACCAAAGCTGCCTATTATCGAGAATCAGAAAAACCCTTCATTAGTCACTAAAAATCCGCTATACTTTCATACTTCACGGCCTTTGCTAACATTGTTGCCTCTGGTCTGTCCTTTGTCTTCAAGTTCTTTCTTTCTTTCTTTCTTTTTTTTAAAGATGACCAGTAAGGGGATCTCCACCTTTGGCTTGGTGTTGTCAGCACCACGCTCACCCAAGTGAGCAAACCGGCCATCACTATATGGGATCCGAGCCCGGGGCCTTGGTGTTATCAGCACCGCACTCTCCTGAGTGAGCCACGGGCCAGCCTTTTGTCTTCAATTTCTGTCTCCAGAGATTTTAGTCATTCTTCAAAATTCAGCATAGATGTTGCCCTGCCTTTCACGAAGCCTTCCCAGATCTATCCCATAAAATATTAATTGCTCCATTCTTTGAGGTTCTAGACAATTTTGTTTATACCTTCTTTTTTTTTCTTTGGTGGCTGGCAGGTATGGGATTGAACCCTTTCCCTTGGTGTTATGACACTGTACTCTAACCACCTGAGCTGTCTATCCGGCCAGCCCTGTACTTTCTTGTATCAGGCTGTTTATGAGAATTATTTGGTTATATTATTTGGCTATCTAGAGTGCACCTTCTTTGGGACAAAAACCAGATTATACTTGTCTCTATAATTCCCCAATTATCCTAGTTAACTAGTTATTTCCTTAGTTATCCTAGATAACTGCCTTTAACAGTGAATGTTCGAAAAATGTTTGTTATATGAGTATGTGTTTTGGAACTCCAAACATTTTCCATTTACTGACCTAAACTTTTAGAAACCCAATCTGGAGCTAAAACAAAAGTTAGGACAATCCTATTATAATTAACTTTTACTAATATAAATAAAAGGGAACATTAATGTTGACAACATAAAACAGTACAAAATAACATCTAGTTTTTCCTTGCTACAATAAGCAAAACATTAAAAAGGAAAAGAATGGGGCCGGCCCTCCATTTCTGATTTATAGACAAGCTTTGCTCAGAACATTATTCCTTTATCACCAATCTTAAGAGGGAAGTCAGCCAACTCAAACTTCTATAAAGCCCAGAAGTAACACTTGCTATGTAGAAAAATCCACATACAACTTGCATCCCCACTCTGCCCCGTCACCTCTAAGTCCCTGAATGATGGTATCAGGACTTGTGCAGGGATGGAGAGGGGAACGGGTTATTCTCTAAGGCACTACACATTCGTAGCTGATGAGGAGGAGAGCAAAAATCAGCTTCCTGGTTATTTATCTATGCACAACTGACGGTGTGGGCCTCCCTCTAAAGGAACGGTACTCATTGCATCACCTCTAGAGATCTACAAATTAAAGCCAGATCGATGAAATGCTTCCAGGGATGCTGCAAAACACTCTACAATGCACAGCCCCCCACAACAAAGAATCAGCTTGGCCAAAATGTTAATCTTAATGCCAAGATTAAGCATTAACCCTGGTCTACATTACCAGGTAGCTGGATTATTCTACCAGTTTGTATGTCTCTCTAACTCATGTCCCTTCCCTCCTCCACAATAACACCAGATTAATATTCCCAAAATGGTGCTTTCATTACTTAATTCTTCTGCTCAAAATCTCTTCTGCTCACATAATGTCTATTCATTACCAATGCATTAAATTTAAACTTCTCAGCCTGGATGTTAATTTCCCTACAACCCGCTTCTGCCTGGCTAGTAAGCCTTCTCTCTCCTTCCCGTCAATCCCATTGTGGCCAACGCTGTAATATTCTACTGTCCTCTTTGTTCTCTTCTCCCTAAACCCCATTCTCAACTCTGGTCTTTGGCTCCTGCCATTCCATGCCAAGAATATTCTCTCTTCTCTGTCAATTCAAACTCTTCCCATCTTCTAAGGCTTTAAATTGTACTCCTTTGTATTAGTCCGTTTAGGTTGCTTATAACAAAATGCACAAAACTGGGTGATTTATAAAGAAAATGAAATTTATTGCTTACAGTTTCTGAGGCTGGGAAGTCCAAAGTCCACCTTGTGGTGGCGACAGTGACCCAGGGGTCTCACATTACAAGACGGTGGAAGCAGAGAGACAGAGAGAGACAGACTCTCTTCTTTTAAAGCCCTCAAAACCACGCCCCTGACCACCATGTTTAATCCATTCACTACTGCACGGTCCTACAATCTCATCATGTCTTCAAGGCTCCACCTTTCAATGATCATAACAGGATTTCCCACCCTCTTAACAGTCCCAGTGGGGATCAAATTTCTAACACATAAAACTTGGGGACACAATTCAAGCTCCAGTGAGTTTGGGGGGACATAATTCAATCCACTACAACTGGCAGGATGCAGGTGCCACCCAAGCAGCCAGGGTCAGCTTACCCTTCCTCTGGATTCCTTCAGTGATCCTTGTCTGCACTCCTCCTTTGTCCCTGCTGCATTCGGCCTCGTGTCCCCCAATCTTACGTGACCTTGAGGCTTTTCCCCCTCATGTTTCCACCTCCCTCTTGGTCAAATTATCCCCTTTCTTTTTTTTTTTTTTGTCTTTTTTCATGTCCGGCAACGGATCGCAACCCTCAGTGTCGCGCCCGTACTGGACCAGGACTGGCAACGGGATCACAACCCTCGGTGTTGCGCCTGCACCTCGCTCAGCCAGTGAGCAGACCGGTCTGTATGTGGGATCCGAACCCTCGGCGGGAGCACCACCACGCTTCCCAAGCGGCGCACTGTAGCAGTGCGCCACCGGGCCGGCCCAAATTATCCCCTTTCTTTGGCTTCTCTCATAACAAAGTCTCCTGGTTTTCCTCCTACCGCTCTGTTCTCTATCAGTTTCCTTTGCAGCCCCTCTGATAGCCCTTTAACGTTAGAGTGCTTCAGGGGTCTGTTCTAGGCCTTTCTTCTTGCCCTATACATTCATCCTGGGCAAACCTATCCATTTTTGTGGCTTCACATATGAATTGTTTCAAAAATTTGTATTTCTAGCCAGATTGCTTCTTAGAACTCCAGACCCAAATGACTAACTGCCAATCGGACATCTCTATCTGGATGTCTCACAGGTACTTTGTTCAAAATGGAACCCTAATTCTGCATCCTTAGACTTTTTCCTATTGCAGTGTACTGGATTGAATTATGTCCCCCCAAAACTCCCTGAAGTTTGAATTGTGTCCCCCAGGTTTTATGTGTTAGAAACTTGGCCCCCACTGGGACTGTTAAGAGGGTGGGAAATCCTATTATGGTCATTGAAAGGTGGAGCCTTGAAGGTGATTAGATTGTAGGACCGTGCAGTAGTGAAAGGATTAAAAACGATGACCGGTAAGGGGATCTCAACCCTTGACTTGGTGTTGTCAGCACCACGCTCAGCCAGTGAGCAAACCGGCCATCCCTATATGGGATCTGAACCCGTGGCCTTGGTGTTATCAGCACCGCACTCTACCGAGTGAGCCACGGGCCGGCCTGTTTTGAGGGCTTTAAAAGAAGAGAGTCTGTCTCTCTCTCTCTGCTTCCACCGTCTTGCAATGTAAGACCCCTGGGTCACTGTCGCCACCACACGGTGGACTTTGGACTTCTCAGCCTCAGAAACTGTAAGCAATAAATCTCATTTTCTTTATAAATCATCCAGTTCAGTGTACTTTGTTATAAGCAACAAAAACAGACTAATACAATTGCCTTTGCCGAATGTCTATTAAATGCCAGGCACTAAAATTAAAAAAAAAAAAAGACAAAAAATAAAATTAAAATTAAAAAATAGGAAAAAAAGAAAAGAAAAGAAAAAAGAACAACAATGCCAGGCACGGTGCTGGCTATACTTCGCATATGTCATGCCACAGGGGCTGTGGTCTCATAGGACGAGCTCTTGCTGCCCAAGCGTTGGGGGTGGGGGAGGGCTTTCAAGAACCAGGCCCCTTCTCCATCCTCGACCCAGATGCCCAAGGCTCGGGACTGTGCTCCAGTCTCACCCTTCCCCGGGAGCACTGTGCCTCATTCACTCTTATCTTACGTAACTCAGAATCCCCACCCCCACCCAAGGTTTATATAAAGCGGCTCAGTAAACACACTGCCTTAGGCTTTGGGGAGAACCAAGATGGGCCACAAATGCGATCTATTGCTGTGCACCCCTTCCCGGGACCCCATCACGCTTGCTGTTGTCCTTGAGGCTGGATCCTGCCTTTGCATGCGCCTGCTCGCCTGAACACACACTCGTACACGTGTGCCCGGGTGTGCATACCTACACACGGGTGTATAAGTCAGGGGCTGGGGGGCCCAGACATGCATGTGAGCGCACAGACATGGCTTCGCTGTCCTTTTTTTTTTTTTTTTTTTTTAAAAAAAACCCTAAAAA
>NW_007739837.1:12164-15211 GCF_000696425.1 Galeopterus variegatus
GGCAGTGCTCCCGCCCGAGGGTTCGGATCCCACATACGGACCGGTTCCTGCTCACTGGCTGAGCGAGGCGCGGGAGCAGCGCCGAGGGTTGCAGTCCCGTTGCCAGTCCCCAGTCCCGTTGCCAGTCCCCGGTCTGGTGCGGGGGCGACACTGAGGGTTGTGATCCGTTGCCGGACACGGAAAAAGACAAAAAAATAAAAAATAAATAAAAAATAAAAAGGAAAAGAAGAATCTGGCAAGGGTGATTTGGTTCAAATTCTGACGGAGGGTTAGAATAAATCAGGCTTTGGGGCAATAAAATCTTAGTATTATGACCTATAAATACCTGGAAGATACCCAGATTTTCCTGCTTAATAGCAGCCTAGAACATGTTGCTTACTTCCCTCAATACTACTCACATCATTTATCTTCTCATCTCACTCAACATGCCTACCACTTTCAAAAAACATCATTTATCCATTCAGTAAACATTTACTGAGCAACTTTGTTTGCTACACAATCCTGCTTTCAGCAGAAAACAAATAACAAAAAATACTAACCAACTTGAGAAAATAAAGTTCGTCAGGTGGGCTGTACAAAGCAAAGCCTGAAAACATTTTGAATTTCAGGTCTCTACTGACAATAAGAAATTGTGAGTAAGCCAGCCATTATTCCACAGGCGCCTGTTTAATCCCTGTCATCGTGGGCGCTTCTGTTTTCTTATCACACAATTGGGAAGCTACACCTTAGAACAAAAATATGTGGAGTTGGTAAGGGGCAATATAAGGGCAAGTTTAAATATACTACAGAATCACTGCTATCTAGCCTACATCTCCTCTACCCTATAACACGACAAAGAGACAGATAAAAGGTAATGTGATAAATGATAGGTATTCTACTCAGAGAGTTTCAACATTTGAATTGCCTATCGACTCAAAAAAATGTCATTCAGAAAACAACAGGCTAGAGGGTATTCAAATGTAATTTGATTCAACAATTATTTCTTTCTTTTTTTTTTTTTTCCCTTTTTGTCTTTTTTACTGACCAGTAACGGGATCGCAACCCTCGGTGTCGCGCCCGTACCGGGGACCGGCAACGGGATCGCAACCCTCGGTGTTGCGCCCACACCGCGCTCAGCCAGTGAGCGGGAACCGGTCTCCACATGGGATCCGAACCCTCGGCTTGAGCACCGCCGCACTCCCAAGCGCTGCACTCTCCAGTGCACCACCAGGCTGGCCCAATTTCTTGAATGCTTAATATAATCTCCACATCCCAGTCCTGGGTAGATAAAAAGGATCCCTTTGACGTTTACTAATCAAGATGACTAAGTCATTTCTCTGAGTTTTAATCACCTGAAAAATAAAGATTAAAAACACCTGCCTCCGAGACAGGTCTGTGAAAGTCTAAGTCAGTGCTTGGTTAAATTCTAAACCCACACAGAAGCAGACTTGGTCTTCTGGTGTCCTGCCAGACCAGACTAGTGTTCTGGAACCATGCATTTAGGCATCTTTCAGAATGACATTCACTTAAATGAGGCAACTGCAGTAATAATAAAAGAAACAAAATAAACATTTACATTTTTATGGCAAACCATATTTTTACCCCTAATTCTTTTCCATCCTATGATCCTTTCCTTCTCTGTGAGCTTTTCACAAATCAGATCTGATCATGTTACCCCTTTGCTTAAAAAACCTTCAGGGGCTTCTCATTACCCATATGATGAAAACCACAGCCATCGAACTAGGCAGTGTGGTGTAGCCCCTGCTTACCTCTCCAGTTCAATTTTTATCACGTTTTCTTTGTTATCATGTTTCGACTTTTATCATGCTCTCTGTGCTAGCGCCACAGCAGATTTCTTTTAGCTCCTCAAACCTGCCACGGTCCCCTCTGCCACAGGTCCCCTACACATGCAGTTCGCTTTACCTGGCACACTCTCCTCTTCCTCCAAACTATGCACAGTCTAGTCATCCTTTGGATCTCTTTCTCAGACAGGGCTTTCTTGGGACCCCCAGATGAGACGCGGCATCCTCACTACACACTCTAATAGCACCAAGTCCCTTTCCTTTGTAATACTTCTCCCTGTTGTCATTTTGCGTTAATTTAGGAGAGCATTTATGTCTTCCTCACTATATTATACATAACATCCATTTTCGCTCACTATTATACTCTCAGCATCTATTACATGCTTTTAAAGCAGGTGCTGAGTAAATGTATGTTGACTGAATGAACAAAATGATTTTTAACTTCTGGCAGTCCTCCCTTTGTTAGCGTCCTCATATGTTAGTCTTAGCCTTGAGTTTCTCTGTATTCCCAATAATTAAGGATCTCTGGGAGTCTCTATTGAAAGAAACTCTGTGATGAACAGAAGAATTATTCTACAATACAAATTAATACAAATAACTTACCAACTCATTACTCCTTTGTAAAATCTGGGGATTTCCTAAGAACCTACTTGTTTAATTTTGTTGTTCAGTGAAAGGAAATGGAGAGTAGAAAGAAGATACCCAGGATTTGACGGCAGGGACTGGTACTCCGATTTGCCAGCACTTCTAGCAGTATGACTTTGGGGGAAATACCTAACTTTTCTTAGCCTCGATTTCCTCATCTGAAAAATGGGGCTCTGTTTCTTGGAGTTGTTGCGTGGATTAACTGTGCTCCTAGTATATTGACTGGCACGGATTAGGCACTTAAAATCCTTTCCTTTCCAATCTCTTAATATAAACAAATTGAATAAATACAGATTCCACTATATAACGTCTCCCCAGCATATCTGCTACAATTGCTTATTTTGTTACACATAAACCACAAAAGACCTAAATGATTCACTAGCTACTTGAGTACTATGGATCGCCAGGAAAATTTGACACCTATATACTAAGGTCATAAAGTCCTAGAACTTTGAATTTTTTTCTGTCTTTGAATTTTAAAAACTAAAGAAATGAGAGAGAAAAAAATGTATCATATTCAAGAGTCCTATCCATTTCTTTCTTTTTTTTTTTTCTTTTTCCTTTTTTTTTTCCTTTTTGTCTTTTTTCGTGACTGGTAACGGGATCGCAACCCTCGGTGTT
>NW_007739837.1:15719-31711 GCF_000696425.1 Galeopterus variegatus
TGTCAGCACCACACTCTCCCAAGTGAGCTAACGGGCCATCCCTATATAGGGATCTGAACCCATGGCCTTGGTGTTGTCAGCACCACACTCTCTCAAGTGAGCCACAGGCCGGCCCTTTGTCTTCAATTTCTGTCTCCAGAGATTTCAGTCATTCATTCTTCAAAATTCAGCAGAGATATTGCCCTGCCTTTCATGAAGCCTTCCCAGATCTATCCTATAAAATATTAATTGCTCCATTCTTTGAGGTTCTAGACAATTTTGTTTATACTTTTTTTTTTTTTGGTGGCTGGCAGGTATGGGATTGAACCCTTTACCTTGGTGTTATGACACTGTACTCAAACCACCTGAGCTATCTTATCTGGCCAGCCCTGTACTTTCTTGTATCAGGCTGTTTATGAGAATTATTTGGTTATATTATTTGGCTATCTAGATCGCACCTTCTTTGGGACAAAAACCAGGTTATATTTTTGTCTATAATTCCCCGATTATCCTAGTTATCTAGGATAACTAAGGAAATAACTAGTTAACTGCCTGTAACAGTGAATGTTTGAAAAATGTTTGTTAGATGAGTACATGTTTTGGAACTTCAAACATTTTCCATTTACTGACCTAAACTTTTAGAAACCCAATCTGGAGCTAAAACAAAAGTTAGGACAATCCTATTATAATTAACTTTTACTAATATAAATAAAAGGGAACATTAATGTTGACAACATAAAACAGTACAAAATAACATCTAGTTTTTCCTTGCTACAATAAGCAAAACATTAAAAAGGAAAAGAATGGGGCCGGCCCTCCATTTCTGATTTATAGACAAGCTTTGCTCAGAACATTATTCCTTTATCACCAATCTTAAGAGGGAAGTCAGCCAACTCAAACTTCTATAAAGCCCAGAAGTAACACTTGCTATGTAGAAAAATCCACATACAACTTGCATCCCCACTCTGCCCCGTCACCTCTAAGTCCCTGAATGATGGTATCAGGACTTGTGCAGGGATGGAGAGGGGAACGGGTTATTCTCTAAGGCACTACACATTCGTAGCTGATGAGGAGGAGAGCAAAAATCAGCTTCCTGGTTATTTATCTATGCACAACTGACGGTGTGGGCCTCCCTCTAAAGGAACGGTACTCATTGCATCACCTCTAGAGATCTACAAATTAAAGCCAGATCGATGAAATGCTTCCAGGGATGCTGCAAAACACTCTACAATGCACAGCCCCCCACAACAAAGAATCAGCTTGGCCAAAATGTTAATCTTAATGCCAAGATTAAGCATTAACCCTGGTCTACATTACCAGGTAGCTGGATTATTCTACCAGTTTGTATGTCTCTCTAACTCATGTCCCTTCCCTCCTCCACAATAACACCAGATTAATATTCCCAAAATGGTGCTTTCATTACTTAATTCTTCTGCTCAAAATCTCTTCTGCTCACATAATGTCTATTCATTACCAATGCATTAAATTTAAACTTCTCAGCCTGGATGTTAATTTCCCTACAACCCGCTTCTGCCTGGCTAGTAAGCCTTCTCTCTCCTTCCCGTCAATCCCATTGTGGCCAACGCTGTAATATTCTACTGTCCTCTTTGTTCTCTTCTCCCTAAACCCCATTCTCAACTCTGGTCTTTGGCTCCTGCCATTCCATGCCAAGAATATTCTCTCTTCTCTGTCAATTCAAACTCTTCCCATCTTCTAAGGCTTTAAATTGTACTCCTTTGTATTAGTCCGTTTAGGTTGCTTATAACAAAATGCACAAAACTGGGTGATTTATAAAGAAAATGAAATTTATTGCTTACAGTTTCTGAGGCTGGGAAGTCCAAAGTCCACCTTGTGGTGGCGACAGTGACCCAGGGGTCTCACATTACAAGACGGTGGAAGCAGAGAGACAGAGAGAGACAGACTCTCTTCTTTTAAAGCCCTCAGAACCACGCCCCTGACCACCATGTTTAATCCATTCACTACTGCACGGTCCTACAATCTCATCATGCCTTCAAGGCTCCACCTTTCAATGATCATAACAGGATTTCCCACCCTCTTAACAGTCCCAGTGGGGATCAAATTTCTAACACATAAAACTTGGGGACACAATTCAAGCTCCAGTGAGTTTGGGGGGACATAATTCAATCCACTACAACTGGCAGGATGCAGGTGCCACCCTAATAGCCCAGGGTCAGCTTACCCTTCCTCTGGATTCCTTCAGTGCTCCTTGTCTGCACTCTTCATTTGTCCCTGTTGCATTTGACCTCGTGTCCCCCTATCTTACCTGATCTTGAGGCTTTTCCTCCTCATGTTACCGCCTCCCTCTTGGTCAAATTATCCCCTTTCTTTGGCTTCTCTCATAACAAAGTCTCCTGGTTTTCCTCCTACCGCTCTGTTCTCTATCAGTTTCCTTTGCAGCCCCTCTGATAGCCCTTTAACGTTAGAGTGCTTCAGGGGTCTGTTCTAGGCCTATCTTCTTGCCCTATACATTCATCCTGGGCAAACCTATCCATTTTTGTGGCTTCACATATGAATTGTTTCAAAAATTTGTATTTCTAGCCAGATTGCTTCTTAGAACTCCAGACCCAAATGACTAACTGCCAATCGGACATCTCTATCTGGATGTCTCACAGGTACTTTGTTCAAAATGGAACCCTAATTCTGCATCCTTAGACTTTTTCCTATTGCAGTGTACTGGATTGAATTATGTCCCCCCAAAACTCCCTGAAGTTTGAATTGTGTCCCCCAGGTTTTATGTGTTAGAAACTTGGCCCCCACTGGGACTGTTAAGAGGGTGGGAAATCCTATTATGGTCATTGAAAGGTGGAGCCTTGAAGGTGATTAGATTGTAGGACCGTGCAGTAGTGAAAGGATTAAAAACGATGACCGGTAAGGGGATCTCAACCCTTGACTTGGTGTTGTCAGCACCACGCTCAGCCAGTGAGCAAACCGGCCATCCCTATATGGGATCTGAACCCGTGGCCTTGGTGTTATCAGCACCGCACTCTACCGAGTGAGCCACGGGCCGGCCTGTTTTGAGGGCTTTAAAAGAAGAGAGTCTGTCTCTCTCTCTCTGCTTCCACCGTCTTGCAATGTAAGACCCCTGGGTCACTGTCGCCACCACACGGTGGACTTTGGACTTCTCAGCCTCAGAAACTGTAAGCAATAAATTTCATTTTCTTTATAAATCATCCAGTTCAGTGTACTTTGTTATAAGCAACAAAAACAGACTAATACAATTGCCTTTGCCGAATGTCTATTAAATGCCAGGCACTAAAATTAAAAAAAAAAAAAGACAAAAAATAAAATTAAAATTAAAAAATAGGAAAAAAAGAAAAGAAAAGAAAAAAGAACAACAATGCCAGGCACGGTGCTGGCTATACTTCGCATATGTCATGCCACAGGGGCTGTGGTCTCATAGGACGAGCTCTTGCTGCCCAAGCGTTGGGGGTGGGGGAGGGCTTTCAAGAACCAGGCCCCTTCTCCATCCTCGACCCAGATGCCCAAGGCTCGGGACTGTGCTCCAGTCTCACCCTTCCCCGGGAGCACTGTGCCTCATTCACTCTTATCTTACGTAACTCAGAATCCCCACCCCCACCCAAGGTTTATATAAAGCGGCTCAGTAAACACACTGCCTTAGGCTTTGGGGAGAACCAAGATGGGCCACAAATGCGATCTATTGCTGTGCACCCCTTCCCGGGACCCCATCACGCTTGCTGTTGTCCTTGAGGCTGGATCCTGCCTTTGCATGCGCCTGCTCGCCTGAACACACACTCGTACACGTGTGCCCGGGTGTGCATACCTACACACGGGTGTATAAGTCAGGGGCTGGGGGGCCCAGACATGCATGTGAGCGCACAGACATGGCTTCGCTGTCCTTTTTTTTTTTTTTTTTTTTTAAAAAAAATCCTACAAAGCTTCTCCACTAAGGCTTTCCTTTTTCAGCAAATTCAGGAAATTTAACTCCTGAGTCACCCTGCTCTTGCCCCAGTCACGGGAGCAGACCCATTGTATTGGAGGAAGGTCCTCGTAGTGTTCACTCTAAGTTGGCCAGGCAGCAAAGTGTCGAAGCCCGTGTTCCTCCTGAATTCCCCATTTTCCGGTCATTGGAGACTTACACGAACGCCTGCAGCTGTCTGAGCAGAATTCTCCAGGCCGCTGGTTCAGCCCAGGCTCCAGACACCTGTGCTACTCAAAGCCAGGTATCCGGGCCACTCTCCCCAGCTCAGGCTGGGATACCTGGAAGTGAAACCAAAGTACCAACCGAACGTTCTCCATGCTGGGTGTCTGCCCCATGGACACTTTACAAGGAGTCTCTGACCCCTGGCCTTACTGTCCTGTCCTGTCCAACTCAATGAATCCTCCCAGGTCTGCAACTGGGGCAGCAGGCATTAGGGGTGGGCAGGGGATGATTCTGACTACACAGGAGAGCTCAGCAGCCAGGACAGTTGTGGATCCTGCACAGTCACTGAGCATCTGCTTTTGCTGAGACTCCCCCAGCACCCACTTCTTTATGGAACTAGCACAGGAGACACAAGACGGCGTTCCCTGCGCTTCTCCTGCCAAAGCCAGTTAAGGCTTCAGCCGCCTTTCTTGTGGTCCTTCACTTCCACCCATGGCAAAGGAGAGGAGAGGGAGAGATCCGCTAGGGCCTTCCCCTCAAACTCTTCCATTACTGGGGTGCCTGAGTGGGGCTGGCGCTAGAGTAAGGGGGGTAGGCATAGGCCACAAAGCCCAGTCTCTCCTCGGGGTCCCCAGTTTTCGTTCTCCCCCAGACCAGACACTGGCAGACAGCGGAACCACCTGCTCCCCCGTGGCCGGTGAGTGCCGAGGCTGTCACTGCTCAGCTCCGCTGTAGGGGAAGGTCGCACCTGCGGAGGCGCTGGGTCTGCGCAGCTGGGACGTCTCCTAATGGAAGGTCCCCAAGACAACTGCATTTGGAGGCCGTTTTCTCCATTTTAAACATCCCGTGTCCCCTTCACCAAAAAGCCCCTCTCTCTCCGGGATGCAACAAAGGGGCTTCTTCGGGGTCTCCTCTCCTACCCTCTATAAGGGTGGGGTCAAAACCAGCCCTTAGATGTGGCTTTGGGCCCTATGATTGAACTTTAACTGGATCTAGTCTCCCTTTCCCTCCCCCCAGCTGAATTTTGTTCGCTCTCCCGAACTACTAATTTCACTGTTCTCCCCCTTTGGACTCAACTCACTGTTTTTGTTTTTGTTTCCATCTTATGGAAGAGACTCAAATTTCCATTGTTTTAATTAATCTCACCAGCTGTCTGACTGCCTGGCAGGACCTGCTCCCTCCGCTGTCGGCGTAGAAAACGGTTCCTTTCCCCTTTCCTGGCTCTGGCCTCAGCGTGGAGCCCCAGGAGCCCAGCCCTGCCAGAGAGCTCCCGAGCCAGGCGACCCATGCAGGTCCCAAAGTGCCCACCGCTAGGGTACATGCCACCTCTCCCTCCGCCCCCACCGCCCCCGCATGCACATGCACACACGCGTGCACACGCACACACGCGTGCACACGCACACACGCGTGCACACACCCTACACCACACTGCAGGCAGCAATGGGAAGCCACAGGAATCCCAACGGCTGCAGTTTTATTACAAGATTTCTTTTCAAATGCAAAATCAGGCCAACAAGCTTCACAACTCCGATTCTTCGACCACTCTCCCCGCCCTGCTCGTAGCCTGCCCCACACCACCCCAACATACACACACACCTCCCACGCCAGCGACCCCAGCCCCAAACTGCTTCCCACACCCACTTCCACCCTGCCCCGAACTTTTTTTAAAAACCTGTTAAGAACTCCCAAAGCTGAAGTGCACACAGGACCAACCCAGGTGTGCAAGAATCCCACCTCTCAGACCCCAGCAGCCTGTAAAGCTTGACCCCCGTCCTCCTGTGTGTTCTGCTCAGAAAATGTCCCCTAGGTACCCATTCTAGGATTTGGTGTTGTTAGCAGTCAAGTCCTTCCGGAAGTCTGCCCTAAATCTCGTCTCTGCTCTTATTTAAGCCCTGGTAAGCCTTCCTAGGTAGCAGAGTAGTAGCTGTGACCCCCAGCGTGGCCTGCTGCACTGGGCCATGGCCCTTGGACCTCCGGGCGGTCCTGCTTTTCCTGGGCTGAAGACTGTCACGGTGAGGAATACTTGTAAGGTCGCCAAGGAAGAAGGCACAAGCCAGGCAGAGGTAAAAGAATTTATTAGCAAGGGGACCTGCCTGGCCGAGCCTAAAATGGCATCAGCTTCAAGAGGCAGTTGGGTGTCTTTTCTAGAGTTAAGATTGGCATGTGGCCTAGCCTAGGAAGACAGTTACAATGTTCTATTCCAGGCAGAGACCTGGGGAGACAGAAACCTTGGGCTGAGGGAGGGAAGGTTACAATGTGATACTCTGGGTCCAGCCTGCTGGTGGGAACAGAGACCCTGAGGAAGGAAACTTAGATGAGACTGAAAAAGGGCGGGGGGCAGTGCTTTCTAAAAGTCAGGTTCTCAGTTCCAGGGACCTAACAACACGCTGCCTTCTTCCCCACATCTTCTCCACCTGCCCCATCAGACTTTTTTAATTAAAAAAAAAAAAGGTTATTTGGGCTTTTACCCTATCCTTTTTACAAAAACATAATCATTGTAGGCTAGTTACAAAACATGGATTAGCAAAATGAAAAAAGTCTAAATGCCTCATACCCAGAGAGGGTTGATATTATTCACCTGGGTACAAACTCCTCTGGGCCTTTGCCTATTTGTATGTCTCTCTATACATGTATTTGAAATGGGCATGCACTGTTAACCACTGTCCTGTACCTGCTGTTTTGTAACCTCTTGTCATTTAACAGTGTATCTTCATCCAGCGATAGTCATCTCCAAAAGTGGCTCTGGAATACCTGGAGGGTTTGTTGAAACCCAGGTTGCTGGGCTGCACCGTTTCTGAAGTAGTGCAGGGCAGGGCCCCAGAATGCGTATTTCTAACAATCGCCAGGTGATGTGCGAACTGCTGATCTGCAGCATCATTTTTAGGGAAGCAAGGATGTTTCAAGGAGATACAGACCACTACAATTTATTGAACCAAATTTCCTGGGTTTGGATATTGGCGTTGTTTATTTTTTCGCACTAGAAACATTACCATAACGAGGCATGTAACAATCTTTGTGCAGAAACTGTAATTTTCATTTAGATTATATTTTAAAAACAGACCTGTAGAATCAAAAAGTACATCCTATTAAATTGTCCTATAGAGTTGTCCCAGTTTACACTATTGCCTGCCCTGTGGGGAAGAAGCTCCCCACCCCCAGTTATTGTCATTATTTTAAAAGTCTGCCTGAGTTTAAGGGAGGTGGGGGATGTTTTCACCCTTGTGTTAATTTTCATTCTTTAATCATTGTGGGAAAGTGAGGAAAGCACTCAGTCTTTGCAGTAGTCCAGGTAAAAGATGCTGGCTGGAGACCCAAGTCCCAGTGGTGGCAGGAAGACGAGGAGGTGGAAAAGGCCTAGGAAGTTGGAGTGAGGGGACCCAGGGGCCCCCAGCACACGGCACCGCAAAGCCCCTACCCCCGCTATGATCTGAATGTGTCCCACAAACCTTATGTGTTGGAAACTTGATACCCAGTGGCAGGTGCTGGGAGGTGTGCGGGTCCTGGGGGCGCTGCCCTCATGAACGGACTAACGCCGCTATTGCAGGCGGTTCCTTAGAAAAGAACAGGTTCGGCCCCCGCTTGCTCTCTTCTAGCTTTCTTCCCGCCAGGTCATGCCCTCTGCCATGTTATGACACAGCAAGACGGGCCTCACAGATGCCAGCCCCTCAACCTCAGACTTCCCAGCCTCCAGAACTGTGAGAAATAAATTTCTATTGTTTGTAATTACCCAGTCTCGAGTGTTCTGTTGTAGCAGCACAAAATGGACTGAGACACCCCGCGACACACCCGCACATGCACATTATCAGAACACTAATCGTGATTCTAACACTGCATGTTTATTTGGCATAATGCTAGACTGTCAAAGACTCCTCACAGAATTGTCAGAACCACACCTTTGATCCAAGTTGACATCAATAAACTTTCATTTAGAATTTCAAAATATTAGAACTGGAAGAAGCTTTGGCCATTAATCCACTCCCGTAATTTTGTGCCCGACAACTAAGATCCTGAAAGTGTCCCTGACTTCCAATCCAGTGCTCCTCCCGATGAAAGCTTTTTGGCTATTACTCTTTAAAATGTGGCTGTGACTCATTACAGGGGTCTGGGTCTGGGTCAGATCTTGCTAGTTTGGCCTTCAGGCACTTGCAAAATGCCCCGACTTTTCCTGTATGTGTGAGAAGACTAAAGAGTGGCACTTTTCACATCTTCATGGAAACACAGAAACACTGGTGCAATACTCAGAAATTAAGGGAATGGAAGAAAGAAAACCAGATTCTCTTCTGGGAGTGCAGAATTGGAAAAAGAAAGAGCAAAATGAATAACCCTGTTTCTTCCTCCCTCTGCCTAGGTAGTGGTCTTTGGAAGAAGGGACCTGGTGGACGGGGCAGCACCAGTAAGAGGCCAGCAGGCTCACGGCACAGACGTGAGTGTCTGTGAAGCTGAGAAGCTACTTCTTCGTCTCTCCGAGAATGTAAATGGTGGCTTATTTCTGACTTCGTGTCATCTTCGCTGTCACCTCCAATGAGCAGTACTCTAACATGATGAGAATGTTCTGGAATATGCACAAGTGCCGGGAACAGCGTGGCTTTTGGAAAGCTGTCAGCTCGCATGGCACATCTTGGTGTTCAGCTCAGGGCCCTGCCATCCACTCCTTCTAGGTGCTCACAGAGGCAACAGTCCACGAGGGCAGAAGATGTTCTTTCCCTGGTCTCCTCCAAAAGACGGCGCCGAGGAAGTGATTCTACCTCGCTCAATGAATCCTCAAGACAACCCCATGAGGATATGGAGAGACACAGAAACATCTACCAGTGTCCGTATCAGAAGAGCAGGAGTAAGACCATCCCGTGGACTGTATGCTTCCGCATACATGCTATGCCATCATCACTGAGGAAATAACCCCACAAAATGCCAATCTGTTTATGTTCAATGAGAGAGCTTGCTGATCTGCTGTCCTGCTTGCCCCCTGCAAAGAGCTCTGGGTTCTTAGGGAGCCCACTGGGACTCTGGTGCCCCAGGCAGAGGTCTGGGGCAAGAGTTGTGCAGTCCTGATATGCACAGAGCTCTCTGGTAAGACCAGAGAAAGGACACCAGGCAAAGGACAAGGCTTATCACAATCACCTGTGCCATCTTGTTCTTGATGCCCATAAAGAGATGTTCGTAGTTCCAGTCACGCCTGTACACCAGGGTGGGTATTCCCTAAATTGAGAAAGAAAAAAGTTTCTGGAAATTAAATCAACGGTGGAGGTTTCCATTACATGACAAACAAAACACGCTCTTCAGCAGTAACTCCACTGCGGTGCCAGGCTGCTGGTGTGTCACCTGTCGGAGCACACAGCTCTTTACTGCTGCGTGATGTCTACATTTAACCCACAGTCTGTGGGAACAGCAACACAACAAGGAAGCCGGCCTAGCCCCAGGGGCCAAGCAGAAGCTGTCACGTAGAACACTGCAGGCTGCGGACCACAGAGGTGCCGGGGGACGCTGGTGGGTGAGGGTGTCTCACTCTCGTAGTCATTCAACAGCTACTGAGCAGAGACCACGGGCACGTCTGCTGGATGACAGAGATGCGAGAATGAGCCGGCTAACTGCGGGCAGTGAGAGGGAATGACGGATAGACCCAAGTAACACAGACGTGGGTGGACTGGAAGGAACGAGACCAGTCCAGGTAAAGGACAGAGATGGGAGTGCGTCTGCTGTGTTCATGGGAGAGAGCAGAGTCCAGTGTGTGGGGGGACGTNAATGAGTTGTCACTTTTTCCAGCTGTCCAAAAAACCTAAGTGATCATTAGGATGAGAAATATTGAGGGTCAGCTTAGGGTCTATCAACTATTGAGCTACTGAACTGGTGCTAGAGTCCTGAGTTCAAGGCTGCAGGCGCGTACCCACCGCTTCCCCCACTGCAGTGCACAAACACTGCAGAAGCCGTGAAGCTGGCCTTGACGGTGGCCCGGACACATGGTTTTAGGCACTCTAGTAAAAGGATCTGTTTATTTACAGGGCTGTATGAAAAACAAAGCCTCATTGTTCAAAAAAAGCTTGTATTCCATTTCCTGTTTTATACAAGTATTAGCAAAGACTGTGCATTCTCTAGGAAAGGGATCTTTTTTTCTACACTGACAGTCCAGGAGAGTAAAAACTTGTTGAATATACTCTCAAAGAATATACATGTGTATAGGTGTATGCCATGGGGCATAATGGAAAACAGCAAATATGAAATGTATTGGTGAGGAAAACTGGAGTTTGATTATCTATTTAGAAAAACAGTAAAGGTAAATCTCTGCTTCACACTCCACATAAAAATAAATTGGTTAACAAGACAAATGTGCAATACAGAGCTGTAAATGCACAAGAAGAAAATGTGGGAGGAGGATATTTTATAACCTTGGGATAAGGAAGACCCTTATAGGTATGTTTTCCTATAGAGACTTCATAGGAAAATTCTGTCAGATTTGACTTCGTAAAACTAAAGACTGAGATAGAGCATTTGTAACACAGAACAGATAAAAGATTAATCGTTGTTCTATACAAAGAGCTCTTACAAATCATTAAGAAAGGGATAGAGCCCAAAAGAAAAGTAACCAAAAGGAAACCAAAGAGATAACTCAGAGGATGACATACAAATGGCTGATGCCACACTGAGAACAGAGACATACAAGTGACAACAAGGTGCCGTCTCTGGGCTAGTCAACTGGCAAATATATGAAAGATGGATAATATCAGAGCTGGGTACTCTCATGCACTCTTCATACACTGGTGTAGCGTTTTCTATCAAATATAAAATGCACGTCTTTGACATAGTAAACTACTTGTTATAACAAGAATATACGACTTTCGTAATTATTTTGTTAAAAAACCCAATAGAGTTTAAAACCAAAAAAGACAGTCCTCAGGCTTCCTGGTAACGGTAAAACAGCAGGAAGTGGGACCTGCGGTAAGAGAACTGTCTTCGTGCTTGTGGAAGATCACAGGAGAGACAGGACGTTCTGTATGTGCCCAGCACGTGTGCACATCCGTACCTCCACTCAGGGTTGAAACTCCCCTCGGTTTGGGGGTTCCTTAGTTTCAGGATCATCATTTCATGAAGCTCCAGAAGGAAGGCGTCTAAGCCGATCTGATTCAGGCAAGTGCTGAGGAGCTTAGCATTTTCTGCGCTGAGATCCGCTTTGTACCTTGAACTGATTTCCACAAATGGCTCCTAAAATGAATGAGAACACACACACACTAACCCTGCAAAGAGGGGGCGCAGCCCTCAGTGCAGTGAGGGGAAGAGGCCAGACTCACTTTCTTCAGTCGCAGCAGCTGTTCAGACTTGTGAGCAGAGAGAAGTTGCCAGAGGGCGATGGCGTGTTGCAGCTGACACCTGCTGAAGGCCTGAAAGAGGAACAGGATTCCTGAGGCGGCGGCACAGGTCTCACGCCACTGCTACTCTGCCATGTCAATGAATGTGAGTGCCGCCCACACGGGCATTCTTTCTTTTCATTTCTGCTCTGTACTAATTCGATCTTCATTATGAAGCCCCTTTCTGTTCCATCCACTAGTTCACCTCGTCTTAAAATGTCTCCCTGCTGCGGCAGCCCAAAGTCTGTTATCATCACGCACTTTGCAGGTGGCTAATGTCCTCAGTCCTATTTGTGGATCTGCGCTCTGCTTAGGCTGTTCATCAAGTGGTGTCTGTCTTTACTATACATAGTGCATTCTCTTTACACTGTGGACGGAGTCAGTAGGGGTGTTTCTCACCTTCCCCTCCATTTCAAGGGTTCCTAGGCTGATACCCCCGAATGGTGGTATTCCAGCAGGAATGCAGGGAGATGAAGGTGAGGGGCAGTGCTGATGTCCTTTGCAGAGAGCCCTAACATGAGACCCACCTTTAAAACCGTTGTCTGGTCGCCCATTCGCAGGACGTCTTCGATATACTCATTCAAGTACATGTTGGGATCCCCTCCAGCTGTGCTCAGAAACCCCAAAGTGACTTCTATGACAGACAGAGCTTCACAGGCATCACTGTAGGACTGCAGCTGTCCACTGATGGCACTGGTGGCCGAGTTGGGGAGGGACTCCTGGGAAGTCGAGAGAGATATGAACTCAATGAATCCTCAAGACAACCCCATGAGGATATGGAGAGACACAGAAATATCTACCAGTGTCCGTATCAGAAGAGCAGGAATAAGACCATCCCATGGACTGTATGCTTCCGCATACATGCTATGCCATCATCACTGAGGAAATAACCCCACAAGATGCCAATCTGTTTATGTTCAATGAGAGAGCTTGCTGATCTGCTGTCCTGCTTGCCCCCTGCAAAGAGCTCTGGGTTCTTAGGGAGCCCACTGGGACTCTGGTGCTCCCAGCCAGATGTCTGGGGCAAGAGTGGTGCAGTCCTGATATGCACAGAGCTCTCTGATAAGACCAGAAGCACCAGGCAAAGGACAAGGCTTATCACAATCACCTGTGCCATCTTGTTCTTGATGCCCATAAAGAGATGTTCGTAGTTCCAGTCACGTCTGTATACCAGGGTGGGTATTCCCTAAATTGAGAAAGAAAAAAGTTTCTGGAAATTAAATCGACTGTGGAGGTTTCCATTACATGACAAACAAAACACGCTCTTCAGCAGTAACTCCACTGCGGTGCCAGGCTGCTGGTGTATCACCTGTTGGAGCACACAGCTCTTTACAGCTGCGTGATGTCTACATTTAACCCACAGTCTGTGGGAACAGCAACACAACAAGGAAGCCGNTCGGTTTGGGGGTTCCTTAGTTTCAGGATCATCATTTCATGAAGCTCCAGAAGGAAGGCGTTTAAGCCGATCTGATTCAGGCAAGTGCTGAGGAGCTTAGCATTTTCTGTGCTGAGATCCGCTTTGTACCTTGAACTGATTTCCACAAATGGCTCCTAAAATGAATGAGAACAAACACACACTAACCCTGCAAAGAGGGGGCGCAGCCCTCAGTGCAGTCAGGGGAAGAGGCCAGACTCACTTTCTTCAGTCGCAGCAGCTGTTCAGACTTGTGAGCAGAGAGAAGTTGCCAGAGGGCGATGGCGTGTTGCAGCTGACACCTGCTGAAGGCCTGAAAGAGGAACAGGATTCCTGAGGCGGCGGCACAGGTCTCACACCACTGCCACTCTGCCATGTCAATGAATGTGAGTGCCGCCCACACGGGCATTCTTTCTTTTCATTTCTGCTCTGTACTAATTCGATCTTCATTATGAAGCCCCTTTCTGTTCCATCCACTAGTTCACCTCGTCTTAAAATGTCTCCCTGCTGCGGCAGCCCAAAGTCTGTTATCATCACGCAGTTTGCAGGTGGCTAATGTCCTCAGTCCTATTTGTGGGTCTGCGCTCTGCTTAGGCTGTTCATCAAGTGGTGTCTGTCTTTACTATACATAGTGCATTCTCTTTACACTGTGGACGGAGTCAGTAGGGGTGTTTCTCACCTTCCCCTCCATTTCAAGGGTTCCTAGGCTGATACCCCCGCATGGTGGTATTCCAGCAGGAATGCAGGGAGATGAAGGTGAGGGGCAGTGCTGATGTCCTTTGCAGAGAGCCCTAACATGAGACCCACCTTTAAAACCGTTGTCTGGTCGCCCATTCGCAGGACGTCTTCGATATACTCATTCAAGTACATGTTGGGATCCCCTCCAGCTGTGCTCAGAAACCCCAAAGTGACTTCTATGACAGACAGAGCTTCACAGGCATCACTGTAGGACTGCAGCTGTCCACTGATGGCACTGGTGGCCGAGTTGGGGAGGGACTCCTGGGAAGTCGAGAGAGATATGAGCTCAATGAATCCTCAAGACAACCCCATGAGGATATGGAGAGACACAGAAACATCTACCAGTGTCCGTATCAGAAGAGCAGGAGTAAGACCATCCCGTGGACTGTATGCTTCCGCATACATGCTATGCCATCATCACTGAGGAAATAACCCCACAAAATGCCAATCTGTTTATGTTCAATGAGAGAGCTTGCTGATCTGCTGTCCTGCTTGCCCCCTGCAAAGAGCTCTGGGTTCTTAGGGAGCCCACTGGGACTCTGGTGCTCCCAGCCAGATGTCTGGGGCAAGAGTGGTGCAGTCCTGATATGCACAGAGCTCTCTGATAAGACCAGAAGCACCAGGCAAAGGACAAGGCTTATCACAATCACCTGTGCCATCTTGTTCTTGATGCCCATAAAGAGATGTTCGTAGTTCCAGTCACGCCTGTACACCAGGGTGGGTATTCCCTAAATTGAGAAAGAAAAAAGTTTCTGGAAATTAAATCAACGGTGGAGGTTTCCATTACATGACAAACAAAACACGCTCTTCAGCAGTAACTCCACTGCGGTGCCAGGCTGCTGGTGTGTCACCTGTCGGAGCACACAGCTCTTTACAGCTGCGTGATGTCTACATTTAACCCACAGTCTGTGGGAACAGCAACACAACAAGGAAGCCGGCCTAGCCCCAGTGGCCAAGCAGAAGCTGTCACGTAGAACACTGCAGGCTGCGGACCACAGAGGTGCCGGGGGACGCTGGTGGGTGAGGGTGTCTCACTCTCGTAGTCATTCAACAGCTACTGAGCAGAGACCACGGGCACGTCTGCTGGATGACAGGGATGCGAGAATGAGCCGGCTAACTGCGGGCAGTGAGAGGGAATGACGGATAGACCCAAGTAACACAGACGTGGGTGGACTGGAAGGAACGAGACCAGTCCAGGTAAAGGACAGAGATGGGAGTGCGTCTGCTGTGTTCATGGGAGAGAGCAGAGTCCAGTGTGTGGGGGGACGTGAGCTGGGTGGCAGGGCTGGAAGGCTGGACTGCGGTGCAGGGCTTCCTGTGCCAGCTGAAGGAGCGTGGGCGCTGTCCCGTGTGCAGGGGCAGGCCGTGCAGGGCTGTCCAGCAGAGCCAGGGAATCCAGACCTGGGTTCTGGCCGTGCAGATTGGAGAGATGAGGCAGGGGACCGGGCAGGAGCTACTGTAGCAGTCGGACTCAAGGATGGATGCTTTGAACCAAAGCAGCGGCTGGGGTAATTACACAACGAGGACACCAATAAGGTGCACCTGACACACCTGGTGACAGACTACGCGTGGAGGCTGAAGGATAAGGGGAAGTGTAGACTGAGGTTTCCTTGGGTGGTCATGCCTTCAACCATGGTAGAAAAACCCAGATGAGGAGTCCATGAAGACTTCAAGATACTTTTGGGGATCTGAGGTGCAGACGCTGCTGCAGAGGGAGCTCAGGAGAGCTGTGCAGCCAGAGATACAGGTGCGAGACACAGAGACACAGCCACATGTGGACCCAGGAGCTATGGGTGTGACTGATGTGACATGGACGAGGCTGCTGTGCGATTCACCTCATGCCCATCTCAGTGGACACACACTGAGGGCCACTTGTTCACAACAGACATGCTGACCAAATAAGTGGCAGCAGGGCCAGCCTTACCTTGAGGGTCAGCCTGGGCTTGCCCTGGAGGAAGCGGCTGGTGACCTGTCGCTGCATCTTCTCCAGGTCGAACTCCTGCAAGGTCTCTCCACCCTGCTCCATCTGATACTGGCAGTTGGAGACAATCAGTGGGATCAGGTCCCGATCTACTTCGTAACTGATAACATGCAGGTCAGTGACATCAGAGGCATCCACAGCATAGCTGAGGGACATCAGGACAGAGCACTCAGTGTCTGGGTCAGTGTGCAGGCCTGCGATGCCAGGCTATACCGAGCCAGTCCCCATCTGGTGTTCAGACAGTCTGACCGGGTAGAAACCACACACAAGTAAGGGGTGCTTGTGGTGGGGGCCAGAGGGCGTTCAGGGAAGGAGCTCGGGCTTGGCTTGCACCTGCCCCAGTGGCCTAGGGACTCTGGGCCGAGCAGGCGCCGTTCCTGCTGGCTCGCGTACGCACCTGTTCTTTTCCTTGGAGAACTT
>NW_007739837.1:33260-33741 GCF_000696425.1 Galeopterus variegatus
AACAGCTCTGCAGCTTCACGTGTGCATCAGCACGTTCTGAATGCTGTTTTAAGCACTAAGCTGAGTTTGAGGAGCTAGAGAGGAAGAGATGCTTCTCAGCTGCAGCAAAGCCCTCTAATGTATTTTCTGGGATTCAGGTACCCTCCACCTCCTGCTAAAAGCTTAGGCTATATGGAGCCCCCATTAGTCCCAAACTCCCCCACCCCACCCGTGCCCCCACTGGAGTGGTCCTCTTGAACCACCAAATGCGGACAGTCCTGATCTCTTAGTAGAGCAGAGTCATACCTGAATTGTGACTGTTGATAAAACTTCTGATGGATCTGTATTCAACTTCAGAAATATTCTGGAATTGTTTCACTAGATTCCTTTGCAAGGCCAAAATCTCAGGCAAGAATTTCACTAGTCTCAGTTCTGCTTCCTGGAGAAGGGAAGACCACCCAGTAACACTTTTTTATTTACCTAAAATATGTTCTTGGTGATA
>NW_007739838.1:0-1617 GCF_000696425.1 Galeopterus variegatus
GGGAGGTGTCGGTGACGGGCCATAATAATCATATACAGTGTATATTGACAAAATAAAATAATAAATAAATAAATAAATAAATAATTAAAATTTGTATGCTTTTCTCCTGTTAATCTATCTATGTCAGTTTAACTCTTAGGCACAACCATAGACCCTAAAAAGGTACAGGGGAAAATTTTCCTCTCCTACAGTATCTAATATCTCTTTGCCAAACACACGGTCTTCTAGATTTTTCTCCAATGTTTACTTCCAGGAGCTTTATAGTGTGGCATTTTACATTTAGGTTCAATGCTCCATTTTGAGTTAACTGCCAGTCCTTCCTCTACTCCCAGTCCCACTCTGCTCTGGCTGGATCCTCCTAATGGACATCTCATGCCATGTTTGTGAAATTGTGTTCTGATGGGCACGAGTGCCTTGAAGATGTGAATATCTACTAAATGGAATTGAAGTTTTCATCATCAAGCAGATCTGGAATGTTAAGTTTATTATGATTAAACACATTCCTCACTGTGGAATGCATCTGATTCTTTGATATGCTTGGGGGCATTAGGAGTGTCTAATCTGAGGATAGAATGGTCAGTGTTCCCAAGCTTTCTGATTCCAAGAAAACTGGCCACATATCCCTGTTTGACTGGGAGAGTCTGCTGTCTGGACATGATTATGAACAGCTCCTTTCACTCTCAGAAGTATTCTAGCTTCGACAATCCATTATGCAGTGACTCATACGTGATGTCTGGGCTTTCATGACATTACAGACATGCAGTGTCAGCCAAACTATGCTTTTATGCACTGACTTGAGGATCTCAAGATTGTAATAAACACTTTCCTTGTAAATTCTAAGTATTAGATATCCGAAGTTATAAATAGAACATAGCACATTCACTAATGGGGGACCACTTCTACTATATAATTTAAACACGTGTGCTTCTTAATAAATTACTAAATCACAATATTTGGCATTCAAGTTCTTTGGTTAGTTTTTGCTTTTCTGAATATCTACTAGCTGATGAAATTTCCATTGTTTTTCCGAAGCCATACTTTCTCATATAGTCCTGGATTAAATCTCCCCTCTCTTAATTCATCTTAATTTTAATCTTATTTTAAGATATAAAATATCTTAATTATTTTAATTATTTAATTATCTTAATAATATATCTTATTTTATATATTAAAATTGTCCTCTCCATATTTTCATTTTTCTTAAAAGAGTTTTCTGATTAATTCACACTTGATAAGATGGAATCTTTTAATCAAAATTATAAGCCCATTAAAATTCATTTTCATGATCAGACAGTGCCTCAGTGAATTTCTCATTTTGGAGGCTGTCAACCTTCTTACATTATCTCTCATCTGTGTGCCCAAGTCTAAATGCATCTCTGCTTTCATTGGAAGAAAGTGGGGACCTGCCTGTGTGAATCCCATCTTTGGGGTTCAAGGTTTGCTCAGTGTCAAGAGCAGCTTCAGGGAGACCACATCCTACTTATTTTTTTTTTTCGTTAAATTTTTATTTTGTCAATATAAAATGTATTAGATTATTATGGCCCATCACCGACACTTCCCTCCCTCCTCTCTCTCTCCCCTCCCACCCAAGAATGTCCTTTCCATTTGCTTGTTGTA
>NW_007739838.1:2519-24592 GCF_000696425.1 Galeopterus variegatus
GCTTTATTTTTTTTGCTCAGCATTACTTTGGCTTTGCGAGACCACATCCTACTTAAGTCAGATGAAAATTGAGGGCTGCAGAATAAATGATCACAAGTATTTTCCACAGTGAGCTTTCTATCCAGACATGTGGCTGGCTGGAATAATAATGCTGACACAAAGAGAATAATTAGGTTTTCTCACTTCCTTCGTGTAGGAGTAGGTGAGGACTATGAATGGTCAGAGTGTCATGCATTCATTAAGACAATGCACATCACTGTGTTTAGATCAGCTACCCATTGTAGCTTACTCTGCAAACATTTGCCCTTGTTATCTGATTGAATTTTGCATTTCAATCTGTTGTCATTACCCTGGGTCTCACTCAGGTACTGCAAAGGAGGGCTGTAGTGGACATTGACTTTGGGCTGTGTCCTGCACCTCATCTCCTCTGGAAAATTTTATTTTCTTTGATTATGCTGGGTCTGCCATCACAGTGCCATGCCTCCACCAGGCCAATCAGAGTGCCCCATTCCTATGGCCAATGTGGTTCATTGAGGTGTGTGTAAGTCAGCCTATCAGAGTTTTGATAGGGTTTTTCAAATTCAAGAGAGAAAATGAGACTTGCCTTTTGCCTAATGCCAAATTGGAGGCTGCTGGTGGCCACTGTACCTGAAGAAGAAAAAGAAGCTAAGAAGCCCAGTAGAGACAAGGAGAGAAACAGAGTATCCTGGTAGGCTGTGGTCCTATTGTTATTTATTTATTTATTTCTGTTTGATTATACATATTTATGGGGTACAGAGTTGACTATCAGTATTTATGTACAGTATGTGATCAAATCGATATTATTAATGTGTTTGGCATTACAAATTGTAATACAAATTACTTTTTGTGTCCCTTAGTCAATTGCTCCCTAAATTCCTCCCCCTTTCCCACCTCTAATAACTATAGGTCTGTTCTCTCATTCTGAAAGTTCAACATTTTATTGCGTTCTTTCTTTCTTTCGTTCTTAGCTCCCAGTTATGAATGAGGATGTGCAGTATTTCTCTTTCTGTGTCTTGCTTATCTCACTTAACATAATTTTCTCCAAGTTCCATTTTGTTGCAAATGGCAGAATTTCATTCTTTTTTATTGCTGGACAGTATTCCATTGTGTAGATATACATTTTCCTGATTCATCAATGGACATTTAGGTTGATTCCATATCTTGGCTATTGTAAATAAAACTGTGATGAACATGGGAGTGCAGGTATCCCTTCAACATGATGATTTCCATTCCTTTGGGTATATATCCAGAGTGGGATTGTTGGATGATGTGGTAGTTCTATTTGAAGTTGTTTGAGAAACCTCCATACTGTTTTCCATAATGGCTGTGCTAGTTTACGGTCCCACCAACAGTGTAGGAGGGATCCCCTTTCTCCACACCCTCATCAGCATTTGTTATTCTCATTCTTCTTGATAATAGCCAGTTTAACTGGCACGAGGTGATATCTCAATGTGGTTTTGATTTGCATTTCCCTGATGATTAGTGAGGTTGAGCATTTTTTCATGTACCTGTTGGTCATTCGTATGTCTTCCTTTGAAAGACATCTATACAGAACCCTTGCCCATTTTTAAATTGGATTATTTGCTTTTTTACTATGAAGTTGTTTGAGCTCCTTGTATATTCTGGATATTAGTGCCTTGTCAAATGTACAGTTTACAAACATTTCTTCCCATTCTATAGGTTGTCTTTTCACTCTTTTGTGCTGTGCAGGAGCTTTTAAGTTTGATATGATCCTATTTGTTTATTTTCTCTTTTGTTGCTTGTGTTTTAGGGGATCTTTTTCATAAAATTTTTGCCCAATCCTACATCCTGAAGTGTTTCCCATATGTTTTCTTGTAGGAGTTTTATAGTTTCAGGTCTTATACTTAAGTCTTTAATCCATTTTGAATTGATTTTGGTATATGGTAAGAGGTATGGGTCTAGTTCTAGTCTTCTACACACTGATATTCAGTTTTCCCAGCACCATTTACTGAAGAAGCTGTCCTTTCCCCAATGTATGTCTTTGGTGCTTTTGTCAAAGATCAGTTGGCTATAAGTATGTGGGTTTATTTCTGTCTTCTCTATTCTGTTCCGTTGGTCCATGTGTCTGTTTTTATGCCAGCACTGTTCTGTTTTTTTTGCTATAGACTTACAGTAGAGTTTGGAGTCATGTAGTGTAATCCTTCTGGTTTTATTATTTATTTATTTATACTTAGAATTGTTTTGGCTATTTGGGGTCTTTGGATATTCCAGATGAATTTTAGGATTGTTTTTTTCTATTTCCATGAAAAATGTCATTGGCATTTTGATGGAGATTGCATTGAATCTGTAGATCACTTGGGTAGTATGGAGATTTTCACAACATTAATTCTTCCAATCCATGAACATAGAGCATCTTTCCTTTTTTTGTTGTCTTCTTTAATTTCTTTCAGCAGAATTTTGTAGTTCTCATTGTAGCAGTATTTCACCTCTTTGGTTAAATTTATTCCTAGGTATTTTATTCTTTTGGTAGCATTTGTAAATGGCTTTCTTTCTTCATTTCTTTTTCTGTTTGTTTGTTGGTGTTGTATAAGAATGCTACTGATTTTTGTATATTGATTTTGTATCCTGCAACTTTACTGAATTTGTTTATGCACTCTAGGAGTTTTTTGGTCAAGGTTATGGGTTTTTCTATATATAGGAACATGTCATCCATGGGGTGAAGAGGGAGAGTTTGACTTTGTCTTTTCCAATCTGGATGCCCTTTATTTCCTTCTCTTGCCTGATTGCTCTTGCTAATGCTTCCAATACTATGTTGAATAGGAGTGGTGAGAGTGGGTATCTTTGTTTGCTCTTGTTCTTAAAGAAAAAGTTTTCAGTTCTTCCCCATTTAGGACAATGCTGGTGGTGGTTTTGTCATACATGGCTTTTATTGTGTTGAGATACTTTCCTTCTATATCTAATTTGTTGAGAGTCATTATTATGAAGGGATATTGAATTTTGCCTAATCTTTTTCTATGTCTAATGAGATGATCTTTTGGTTTTTGTCCTTGATTTTGTTGATGTGGTGTATCACATTTATTGACTTGCACATGTTGAACCATCCTTGCATCCCTGGGAAGAATCCCATTTGATCATGTTGTATACCTTTTTTTGATGTGCTATTGTGTTGTTTGCTAATATTTTGCTGAGGATTTTTGTGTCTATGTAAATCAAGGAGATTGGCCTGTAGCTTTATTTATTGTGTCTTTGGTTTTGGTATGAGGGTGATGCTGGCCTCATAGAATGAATTTTGAGAATGGCCTCTGTTTAAATTTTTTTGGAATAATTTGAGAAGGATTTGGTGTTAATTCTTCTTTAAGGTTTGGTAGAATGGTCTTACTATTTTAAAAAAATATTTGCTCCATGAGAATGAGCACTAGCTCCATATTCTCTGCAAACTACTCTGTTTAGTTTTGCTAATCTTGGCAATTAGGTATTGAACAAATGGGGTTTTATTGTGAAATTTTTAAATTATCACACACATATACACACACACAAACAAAAAACCTGAAAACCATTCTTCATGTATTTAACTAGTAATTTATTAAACCGTTCAATGTGCCAGGCACTGTGCTAGGCCCTGGGGACTCCATGATGAGGGAAGTGTACAGAGTTTCTGTCTTTATAGAATTTATAGTCCAGCAGGAGACACATGTTTAATCATAAAATCAACCCAAATACAAATCACGTAGTCCAAATACAAATTATGTTATTGCTTATAATCTATTTACCTCAAAAGCAATATGATCAGAGAGTCAAAGTACCTGTGACTATGGGTCTGACTTGGTGCTTGTGACCTGGAGTAAAACATACCTGCAGTAATGATTTTGGGTTATATTATCTTTATTTTATAGTATCTTCTTAATTGCCTGTTAATTACTCTGTATACAAGCATGAATTAAAATCCAATGAATACTGACAAGTATTATGCATATATTTTACTATTACTTAAATGATATTACTATTCAAGGAGAAGATGCTTAGTATAAAATATTATGTCACGCAAAATTCCAATCCACATGATCTAGCATAATGAACATGTGCCTGCTATCTTCATTTTAATCAGTATTTACTTTCTTTATTTTTCAGATAGGAAAATTCATAATGCCTATCCATTGTTTCTCATGTGTGGAATGCTGGGACAAAGCTGTGACTCACAGTTACACAAATGTACTATACAAATTATGCATGTATTATACAGTTATACAAATGTACTATACTATTTACTTGTTATTATACATTAACTTTAAGTTGAAACTGGTTATCTTTTCTTTAACTCATCTTAAATGTACAAACCCAATTTATAAAACTTCATAATCACATGTCATGTAATCCACCTGTTCAATAATTCAATTTATTTTTCTGAATACATGCCTATTGAGTATCTACTCTGTGTCAGACATTGTGCTTGTTGCTGTTGTTGTTTTCTGTTTTGAAAGACATGACAGACCATCAGGGAAGAGTAATGACACTGATCCACTAATAACAGACATGAGTGTCATAATGAAGCACAGACACCACTAGAAAAGGGAGCCAATGATGCCTCTTGGAAACTTGAACAATGAGTGGGAGGAAGCTAGCTGAAGACTTGGGAAAAGACATTTTGTTAGAGTAAACCATCGTGCTAAGGTCCAGGACTAGGGTTACTACAAAAGGCATCTGACCCACACACTTACAGCCAACTGGTTTCCGAAAAAGGTGCAAAGAATATACCGTGGGGAAAGGACAGCCTCTTCAACAGATGGTGCTGGGAAAGCTGGGTATCCACATGCAGAAGATTGAAACTAGACTCGTATCTTTCACCATACACATAAAAAAACTCAAAACGGATTAAAGACCTAAATTTAAGACCCCAAACTATGAAACTACTAGATGAAAACATGGAGGAAACACTACACAAAATGGGAGTGGGCAGCACTCTTTTGAATGAGACTACAAAGACACAGGGAGCTAAAGCAAAAATACACAAAAGCTTCTACACAGCAAGAGACATGATCAAAAAAGTGAAGAGGCAACCTACAGAGTGGGAGAAAGTGTTTGCAAACTGCACATCAGACAAAGGGCTAGTAGGCAGAACTTGTAAGGAATGCAAATAACTCAACAGCAAAATAAAAAAAACCCCAATTACAAAATGGGCACAGGACCTGAATAGACATTTCTCGAAAGACACACAAATGGCCAACAGGCCCATGAAAAAATGCTCAGCTCACTAATTATTAAGAAAGTGAAAATTAAAACCACAATGAGATATCATCTCACCCCAGCTAGAATGGCTATTGTCAATAATACAGAAAATAACAAATGCTGGCAAGGATTTGGAGAAAAGGGGACTCTCCTACATTGTTGGTGGGAATGTAAATTGGTACAGTCATTGTGGAAAACAGTATGGAGTTTCCTCGGAATACTGAAAATATATGTACCTTACAACCCAGCTCTCCCACTACTGGGTATAATATACCAAAAGAAAATGCAATCAGTATATCAAAAGGACAACTGAACTCCCATGTTCATTGCAATGCTACTCCCATAGCTGAAAGATGCAATCAATGTAAATGTCCATCAATAGATAAATGGATAAAAAAACCTGTGGTGTATACACAATTCAGCTATAAAAAGAAATGATATCCTGTCCTTTGCAGCAACATGGATGGAACTGTAAACCATCATGTTAAGTGAAGTAAGTCAGGCACAGAAAGAAATACCACATGGTCTCACTCATCTGTGGATTCTAAAAAATAGTGGTTCTCATAGAAGTAGTAAGTAAAATAATGGTTACTAGAGACCAGGAGGAGAGGGTGAGTGGGGAGGAGAAGAAGGGGTAGACTAATAGGTACAAAGCTATGCTATCTACCCTAAGTGAATCATTGTGCAGTATACGCATGTGCTGCAACAACACACTCCACCCCACAAAAGTGAATAAAAATAAAATTGAAAAAATAGGGAAAAAAAAAAGAAACAAGGTACAAAACAGTATTATTGCATTTATGTAGAAAAAGGTGTGTGTGTGTGTGTGTGTGCGCGTGTGTGTATTCACTCAAAAATAGGTGTCTGGAATGTCCAGAACAAAGGAAAGATCTAGAAGAGATGACGCTGAAGGGATGAAGTGGCCTTCACATTGGAGCATGTTAAACATATTAGATTTATCCTAAAGGAAAAATGGAAGGAATTAATATTCTATATAAACATATTATAATATTACATGTTAATATTAATTATATTTATTAATAACTATGTAAGTATTGTCTGATTATCTGTTAATTTTTTGTATGCATACAGTCTAGTGTCCTCCTGTGCTGGGGACAAGACTGAGGCTCATGCTGGCTGGGGTCGTGGAGGTGGGAAAATGTGCTCATTTCAAAAGAAACGTACAAAGGAGCTGAGGGAAGAGTAAAGGGGTCACCCATCTTTCTGGCTCTGGATGTGAGTGGTGGAAGGGCCGTTTACTGAGACTTTGACACTTGTGGAGGAAAGCAAAAAGGGTTGTAGATAAATTGTGGTTTTGGAGTTTCTGGGTTTGAGGTGCCTGTAAGATATCTTGTAGAGAGGGCTGTGGGCAAACTGATATGTAAGTCTTGAGCTTAGAGGAGAGAATTGGAGTCTGAAACATGCCTGTTGGATTTAGTCCTTCTGTTTAGGGCTAGTTCTCTGAGACTATTCAACTCCACTGCCCTCGCCCCGCATTAGATAATCTTCTTTCCAACTGCACCCGAGGCAGTTGCCGCATTGGGCTCAGCCTGACACCTCATTCCTATCTGCTTCCCTGCACCCTCTTTACCACCATGTGCCCTTCACATGCCACATGTGTATAAACCCACATTTGATCACAGCAAGCTCTTCCCTGTCCTGCCCTCCCTCTGCTCTGGCGTTGCTTGCCTGAGCCAAAGGTTGTTTGCTGGTGGGTGTTAGAATCTTTACTGGGAGAGGTGGAAATAATAATGTTTGACTTTCTTCCCAGTTAGAATTACTATGGAAATCTGTATTAGGGTTTTCCAGAGAAACAGAACCAATAGGATGTACATACATGCATATACATACATATGTACCCCACAAACTATTGCTGTCCTTTGCAGCAACATGGATATATATACACTAAATGTGGACTTGCCAGTCTCCATAATTGTAAGTCAGTTCCTTAAAATAAATCTATGTCCATACATACACATATCTGTATACAAAATGTACACACATATGCATGTGTATGTGTATATTATATTGATTCATATTATATTGATTCATTTTAAAGAATTGGCCTAGTGAATTATGTAGTCTGGAAAATGCAAAAATTGCAGGGCAGACAGGCAGGCTGGAGACCCAGGGAAGAGGGGGTGCTGCAGCTTGGATCCAAAGGTGGTCTGGAGGCAGAATTTCTTCTTCCTCCAAGGATCTTAGCCTGTTTTCTCATAAGGCTTCAACTGGTTGGATGAGGCCCTCCCACGTGATGGCAGGAAATCTGCTTTACTGAAAGTCCACCAACTTAAATGTTAGTCTCATCTAAAAAACACCCTCACAGTGGAATGTAGATTGGTGTTTGACCAAATATCTGGGCACCATAGCCTTGCCAAGTTGACACATATAATTAACCTTCAGAATATCCAAATACCTGGAATAATAAACCAAAACAAGCTCGGGTTCTGGAATCAAGGGCTTCAATTCTAAGCCTTGCTAACTGTCCTAATTTCTTGCTGCATGGCCTCGAGTGGTTCTCACCTAAAAATTAAGACGATAATAGTGGACAAACCATAAGACTACAGCAACACTTCGCATTACAGGTCAGCACCAACAAGGTTAATCACTACCATCAAATGCAATAAACTTTATAAAATGTTTTAACCTCTTTTGATCTATAAAATGTAAGGTGTTTTTTGTAGCTCTAGGGAAAATAGCAGATTTATATGCATGGGTTTAGGAGTCAGACAATTGGATTTAAATATTGGGTCTGCCTTACATGAATTGCTTAATCTTTTAAGATGTAACTCCTCTGTCTGAAAAACAATGATGCATATACCTACTCCATAGAGTGTTTAAAAAAACTTTTTATTCTAATTTTGAAATAATTTTAGACTTAGAGAATATTTATAAAGAGAGAACAGAGTTTTTCAATGCCCTTTGTGCAGTTTCCTTTAATGTTAATATCTTACTTAACCATGTATATTTATCAAAACTAAAAAATTATCATTGGTACAATATTACTAACTAAACTTCATACATCATTTGAATTTCACCAGTTTATCCACCAATGTCTTTTTTGTGTTCTTGTATTAAAGTAATGCTGGCCCCATAATCTGAGTTGAGAAGTAGTTTCTTCCTTTTCTATTTTTTGGAAGAGATTGTGTAAGGTTGGTATTACGACTTCCTTAGGTGTTTGGTAGAATTCACTGGTAAATTCTTCCAGTCCCAGAGATTTCTTTATAGAAGGTTTCTTTTGGAGTACAAATTTAATTTCTTTGAAATATATATGATATATATATATGAGATATATATGATATATATATATCCAGGGCAATGATCTCCCCTGTAATGTTGCTGTGCTCTGGGAGCCTGGCTCTGGAGCCACACCTGGAAACCAGCTGGGCCTTTTCCTCGCTTGCTCATCTGGGATGAGCTGCCAGAGGGCGTTTAGGACGCAAGGCAGAGGGAAGCCTCACTTCTGAGCCCTCTCGGGTGAAAGAGGGGGCTGAGGAAATACAGAGATACTTCTTATACCTGGGGTATCCTAGCAGCAGACATTCGATTCAGACTGTTGGCATCTGCAGTGTTGGGGGAAGCAAGAACACTCTGAAAGAATGTCAAAGTGAAGGAAACTAAAAATCATGAAAGCCCTCTTCAAATACAGAGTTAGGAGAAATAGCAATCGTAGTCATTACACATAATTAATTAGTCATCTGTTCACTGTATGGAACATAGAGGAAATTTATGTGCAGAGAAATTATACACGCACACAGGCGCAGGTCAAGAGTTTGTTTTGTTTTGTTTAAAATGATGCTACCTTAGAGCTGTAGCAAGTTGATGATTTATTATTCCATTTGTTACAGAACTCAGCATGCATTTGGTTCAGCAATAACTCAGAAGTTACGTTGTGATGAGTTATGAAATGAAGTTATGGTAAAATAAGCTAATCTGTTAAAATAAAATGGATCTTTCTACGGTGAATAATTTGGTTCCTGGAACTAAGTAATTTTACCTCATAGCATGGGGGAGGTCACACAAGACATTTATTTTTTCTTATGCTCTCTGAAAAAGGGGTACAGGGGCGATCAGTAAAAACTCAGAGCAGAAACATGCTGGCCAGCAGTGAGGCACAGGTGGCCCGCAGCTCACTGAGGCACACAGTATTCACTTTTTACAAGGAATGTACCCTTCTGAATAAGCAAGGTCCATGAACAAAATGAATGACCTGATATCTGCTCTCTGCACTGTTGCATTATTTAGCACTCCTTTATTGCCAAAGGCTTTGCTATAGCTTTTTGCCAAATTTCCCTCAAAAGTACCAGTTCGTGAGCCTCGATAATTTGGTTAAAAATGGTTTTGGTCAGGAATATACCCTCCAATTCAGCTGCTCACCATCAATGTAAGCTGCTGTCTTACATTCCTCGTACCTGTTAATTAGAGCCAGATGTGGCTGGGGAAAAAAGCAAGAATGCAAGGTTTAGACAGAAAAAGGGAATGGAAGGAAGGAGCTGGAAAGAATAGTTAGGATACCAACAGCCTAAGGTAGCTGAAGTTTTCCATTTTATTGAAAATATTTGACAATCTTTAATTTTCTACTCTAGTAATTTTTCCTCAACAAATTATTGTAGGACTGCTTTACAGAAGCATATATCACTGCTCCAAGGGCTTGGGGAAATTATAAAAGAAAAGAAAGGCCACAATCTTTGCTTTCAGAGAACTTATTTACAATTAATCAATAGTAAGGCTTGCTTTTCTGTTCTATATCAGAAGAGGCTATTTTAAATTTACTTGTTTGTTTTTCTGAATCACTTTTTGTTTTCTTCTTTTATTGTATATATTTATTGTGTACTAGAAGATGTTTTTAAATATGTATAACATTGTGAAATGGCTAAATCAATCTAATTAACATATGTATTACCTTGCATACTTATATTTTTTTGTGGTGAGAGCACTTAAAATTTACTCTTAGTGAGTGTTATTAACTGTAGTCACCACGTTGCACAATAGGTCTCTTGAACTTATTGCCCTCTTGAACTGAAATTTTGTATTCTTTCACCAACATCTCCCCAACCCCATTCTACTCTCCACTTCTTTGAGTTCACCTTTTTGGATTTCACTTATTTGTTTTTCTGTGCCTGGCTTGTTTCATTCAACATAGTGTCCTCCAAGTTCATCAATATTGTCACAAATGACAGGATTTCCTTTTTTTAAAAAAGGCTGAATGGTATTCCATTGTGTATATATTGCACTACACTTAGGTTGATTCTGTATCTCAGCTATTGTGAATAATGCTGCATTAAACATGGGAGTGCAGCTACCTTTTTGATGTACTGATTGTATTTTTGGATATATACCCAGTAGTGGGATTGCTGGACCATAGAGTAGTTCTATTTTAATTTTTTGAGGAACGTCCATACTGCTTTCCAAAATGGCTGTACTAACTTGCATTTCCATCAACAGTGCACAAGGGTCCCCATATCTCCACATCCTCACCAATGCTTGTTATCTTTTGACTTGTTGATAGTGGCCATTCTAACAGGTGTGAGATGATATCTCATTGCGGTTTTAATTTGCATTTCTCTGATGATTAGTGATGTTGAGCATTTTTTCATATAGCTGTTGGCCATTTGTATGTCTTCCTTGAGAAATGTCTATTCAGCTCCTTTGCCCATTTTTAAATTAGTTTGTTTCCTCGCTAGTGAGCTGTTTGAGTTCCTTGTATATTTAAGGAATCCCTTATCTGTTGTATGTTTGCAGATATTGTCTTCCTTTCTGTAGTTTTTCTCTTTACTGTTTCCTTGGCTGTGCAGAAGATTTTTTTTTTTTCTAAGAAACATTTAACTTATTGAGACTTCACATAGAATGATTCAATATTTAACATAGACTATTCATTTTAGGTGAATTTAACAATCTCATCTGTGTGGTTAAGATTAGATTTCTTTTTACTTCTAACAGAAAGCAGGAATTACATTTCAAATGGACAACCATTTGCCAAATCTTGTTAATCTCAATGAAGATCCACAGCTATCAGAAATGCTACCATATGTGATAAAAGAAGGGACAACTATAGTTGGAAAGTATAAACCAAACTCAGGCAACGATATTCAGTTACCTGGGGTGCGGATTCCTGATGATCATTAATCTTTAAAAAAAAAAAAAAAGACACCTGTTCATTTTTCAGTAGACTTCCATAGCTCGATAACATGTGGTTTCCTTCATATGAGGTATTCAGTTCTACTGATTCTTTGGTCTACGTCTTCAGAGCCATTTTTTACCCAGGAAAAACACATTCTCTGTGTTTTGTAAGGACGATAGGCTTCTCAATATAAGGTACTATATAATATTCTCTGTATTTTTGTTTTGATGTATTTGATCTGTCAATTAAAAGAGAATTTCTTTTCTTGGAACTACAATGATGGTCATAAAGTAAACTTCTGTCTATCTTATATGGCAGAATTTTTGCTTGGACTGACAAATCTAAAAATTTTGTTTTATGTGAATTTTGTTCACATCAATGGAATGATATTTCTATATATTTTGGGGATGATACTATTTGTAAACACTTTTGGCTCTGCATTGTGTTTTCAATGTTTATCTATGTTGTTCTTTCTTTTTCACTTCTGTGAAGTATTTCATTGTATGAGTTTCTCTCTCATTACAATCTATCTATCTATTTTGTTGATATACATTTGGGTTGTTTCTAATTTTTTGCTACCACAGTATTCCAAATCATACTTATTCTTTATGCTTCTTATCCAATCTCTCCCCTTCCCCTTCTCTTTTCCCTTCTCCCTCCCCCTCTAATAACCATAGATTTGTTCTCGCCATCTGATAGATTAACTGTTCCTCTGTTTGTTGCCTACATGATCTGCCCAGTATGAGACAGGTGTGATCAAGTCCTCTTCTATTATTGTAAATTAGATGCTTCTTCTATTACTCTGGAGTGTGTTTTGTGGAGAAGAGGACCTCTTCTCTTTTTCCTTTTGGTCTCCGCTGGTGCCTCTCCTTGTGTCAATGCAGCTAAGAATCTGGTGTGACATCTGCATGGTGGCTGTACTGCTGCCATAGGGACTGGCTGCTTTTGTGGTAGTCATGGCAACTGCAGTGCTATGTGGGCTACCTATGTGGAAATGGTGTTTTTGGTGTGCTCTTTGCCTGGTTGCAGCTGGGTTTGGCTTCCCCCAGCTTCATGTCTCAGGACCCCAGTGGGGCCCTGGGGTGGTGGCAGCACCTTGCCTAATTGTGGTTGGCTTCAGCTTCACCTGGCTCCATGCCTCATTCTAAGATGTTGTTGAGGGGGAGAAGGAGAGGGGAAGGGCTCAGAGGGAAATAGGATGGAAGGAGGAGGACATGATCGAGGCCTGTGGCACACCCCTCATTCCAGCAGGGGAGACCAGGGGGCTTCCAGGGGTGGCTTGGTCATTTCTGGGCAGGATGAAAATATCAGGGGTGTGTGGCTGTAGCCCTTGGCCCCCCACCACCCTGGCTTGGGAGCCTGGGGCACTTCTTGTGGCAGCTCAGTGGTCATCGCTGGGCTGGGCACAGATGTCAAGAGGATGTGGCTGAGGCCCTTGACCCCCCCCAGTGCCTGTGCAGAAGATTTGTAGTTTGATGTGATCTCATTTGTCTATTTTTGCTTTTGTTGCCTGTGCTTTTGGGGTCATATCTAAAAAATGCCCAGACTAATGTCATGTTTTTTTTTCTCTGTGTTTTTTTTTCTGGTAGTTTTACAGCTTTAGGTCTTACATTTAAGTCTTTCATCCATTTTTAGTTGATTTTTGTATATGGTGTGAGATAAAGGTTTGATTTAATTCTTCTGCCTGTGGATATCCAGTTGTTCCAGAACCATTTTTTGAAGAAACTGTTCTTTCCTCATTGTGTGTTCTTGGCACCTTTGTTGAAAATTTATTGCCTGTAAATGCATGGATTTATTTCCGGGATCCCCATCCTTTCCATTGTCTACGTGTCTGTTTTTATGCTAGTACCATGCTATTTTGATCACTGTAGCTTTGTAGTATATTTTTAAGTAAGGTAGTGTGATGCCTCTAGTTTTGTTCTTTTTGCTCAGCATTGCTTTGGCTGTTTGGAATCTTTTGTGGTTCCATATGCATTGTTTTCTGTATCTGTGATGAATATTGTTGGAATTTTGATAAGGATTACATTGAATCTTTAGATCACTTTGGGTAGTATGGACATTTTATCAATATTAATTCTTCAAATCCATGAACATGGGGTATCTTTACATTATTTGTCTCTTCTTGAAGAAGCCATTTAGATTTTTTAAAAGTTGGAGTATTTTAAAAAGTTAAGTTTAAATATACTGGCTTCCTAAAAAGGTTATAGGAATACTTGGAAATAAAAACCACATTGTTTACTTATAGTAAGTAATTGGTGTAATCTGCTGTAGATGCCAGGGACAGCCAATATGGTGTCAGTGACCCTGGGATCAGAGGGAGAAACAGGGCTTGGACCAAAGATATTCTAGGTTCTTTCTCATTTGAGTCTGTGAGAGAGAGGACAGTGATATCAGTCTGCTAAGATTGTGTAAAAATGAGGAAATCCAAGTGATGTAACTCAGATTGTGAACACAAATACGTGTTGAAAACTAATAATATACACAGGGTTTAATTATGTTCCTATTGAACATTGATCAGTTCATGTTAACGAATGTTTATCAAGTAATTGCTGTTTCAAGAAATGCACTCAATTCTGGGGATACAAAGATGAGCAAGACCCAGGCCAGCCTTGCAGATCACTGAGTCTGGTAGGGGTGAGAAAGTGAGCATTTCTAGAATATAATGTTGAACTGTAGCTGCTTCCCTGTGAGGGTGGACTGGAAATTGTGCCAGTTTCTCCCATGTCAGCAAGAGAGGTTAGAAACTCACCTAGGCAGAGGCAGGCCCTACTGTGTGTGTGTGTGTGTGTGTGTGTGTGTGTGCGCGCACGTGCATGTGTGTGCGTGCTCACTCAGGCTTTGAGTGGCTTAGACAGAGTTGTCTTTTTCCTTGGCATAAGGGATGTGGGAAGGGGGGTGAGTGGTGGGAGTTGACCAAGAAAAGTTCAGAGCCTTTTGGAGAAAAAGCTTTTTTAGGAATACTCCAGATTTCTTACATAAGAATCAAAATTAGGGAAACCCATGAGAGAGGATCCCAAGTGGTTCTGAGCAGATTCTGCAGGCAAGAAAGGAGCTCAAAGAACTTGAAGGGAAATTCCTCAGGAGGCAGGAAGGTTTGGGCTGGAAACTTGGTCTCATCTGTTGACGTGAAAGGTTTGTGGGATAGATCCAGTTTTGGCACAACATACCTGTGGCCAGATGCCTCTCCAGACCCTGTCCCCTGGCAGAGCAGTTGTGCGTTTTGTACTAATGTTCTCACATGGGCGTGGAACTGAAAATGTAGTTATCTTAGGGGCAGGCATGTGGTGCTTGGCACGTGGGCCAGCAGGCATCACATGTGGCTGTGCATGCCAGTCCTTAGCATGTGATATGGATGAGCAGGAGACAACAGCAGTGGCAGCCGTGGGCCAACTTGAATCTCCAGTGCTGCCTCTGTCTCCAGCTCAGCAGCTGGCCTGTTCACCACCGGACTGAGTGTGGTCAAGGGGTTGTGGAGGCCTTAATGAGGAGATGCTGGGGGAATGAGGGACTGAGAACTTACATGACAAATGCCAAGGGCTCTAGTTATCTTCGTACCTCCCACTGGTACACAAGGTCATGCTGGTGGGATAGAGGATGGAGATCACTCTGGTCTCACTGAGTGCTATGGGATGCGAGCATTCAAGCGATCAGGAAGGTGAATTCAGGAGGAGGCATTGTCTCAGCTGTGTGGGGGAGGCTGGGAAGGCATTTCATGGGATTGCAACAGTGTAAGGAAAGGCAGCATGCCACAGGAAGCATCCTTTCTGAGATTTGGGGGAAAGCAAGGGCAGAATCTAGAGAAGGCAGGTGCAGCTTCAGATGGCCTTATACTGGTGGAGGGTCAATAGCATCCCCAATCTCAAAGTTGTCTATAAGGAGAGAGCTATTATTGCCACCCATGCTGGGGAATATTAGTCAGCAGGTTAAATTTTATTTGAAGCCAGCAGACTACCCCAGTACCTACCCTAACCTGTTTAGTTCCCTGCCCTGGCTAATCTGGAAGTGCCCCACGTCCTTGGCCTATAAGGAGAGAGCTATTATTGCCACCCATGCTGGGGAATATTGGTCAGCAGGTTAAATTTTATTTGAAGCCAGCAGACTACCCCAATACCTACCCTAACCTGTTTAGTTCCCTGCCCTGGCTAATCTGGAAGTGCCCCACGTCCTTGGAAGTGGTGACCATCTTCCTGGCAGTGCACCTCTGTCTTCATGGAGTAAATCTAATGAGCTCAATATGAATCATTCCCTTTGGTTGGGCATCCAGTAAGGAAAAAACTAATTAAAATTTAGCAGTAATTGCTACCACGGTTTGTTGGATATGAATGCAGTTTCCTTTAAAATCCAAATTGGAACCATGTTTATTAGTTTTGGAAAAAGAGTGCACCTATAATTTTATCCTTAATTGGCTAATTAAACTCTTACTAACTAATCAGAGTCCATCGACGGGAGATGGGGGATGCTTAAATAAATCCTTTGAGACCTGCATAAAGAATCACTTTTAGTTTCTGTTTCCATATCTGCTCTTTTGTAAATCCATTATGGTTCTGGTCTGTCTTTGGCGTGGATATCCTCATTTAAAGANTCTAGAGAAGGCAGGTGCAGCTTCAGATGGCCTTATACTGGTGGAGGGTCAATAGCATCCCCAATCTCAAAGTTGCCTATAAGGAGAGAGCTATTATTGCCACCCATGCTGGGGAATATTGGTCAGCAGGTTAAATTTTATTTGAAGCCAGCAGACTACCCCAATACCTACCCTAACCTGTTTAGTTCCCTGCCCTGGCTAATCTGGAAGTGCCCCACGTCCTTGGAAGTGGTGACCATCTTCCTGGCAGTGCACCTCTGTCTTCATGGAGTAAATCTAATGAGCTCAATATGAATCATTCCCTTTGGTTGGGCATCCAGTAAGGAAAAAACTAATTAAAATTTAGCAGTAATTGCTACCACGGTTTGTTGGATATGAATGCAGTTTCCTTTAAAATCCAAATTGGAACCATGTTTATTAGTTTTGGAAAAAGAGTGCACCTATAATTTTATCCTTAATTGGCTAATTAAACTCTTACTAACTAATCAGAGTCCATCGACGGGAGATGGGGGATGCTTAAATAAATCCTTTGAGACCTGCATAAAGAATCACTTTTAGTTTCTGTTTCCATATCTGCTCTTTTGTAAATCCATTATGGTTCTGGTCTGTCTTTGGCGTGGATATCCTCATTTAAAGAATCATACTAATGCACTCATAAATTTTTGGCCAGACAAATAACGAGTGACATTATCTGACTTCTTGTCCTAGGAAGATTGCTTGGTGACTGTGATGTGAGAGGAAACACAACTTTTCCTTTAGAAACATGGATGTGACTGGGGCCTGATGTAAGTATCCCTGCCCCACCCCGAGTTTCCCTAAGCAGAAATCACCTTACAAAGAGACAGCTTGGGGTCCTGTCTGATGCATGGAGATTAGATTTAGGTCACTCTCCTTGCCACAAAATGACTCTCTCTCTCTCTCTCTCTCTGTATATAATACAGTTATGTGCTGCATATTCATGTTTCCATTAATGACTGACTGCATATACAATGGTGGACCCAGAAGACTATAGCAGCCATACCGTGTAGCCTAGGTGTGTAGTAGGCCATGCCATCTAAGCTTGTGTGAGAGCTCTATGATGTTCTCATAGTGATGAAATGGCCTAATGACACATTTCTCAAGATGTATCCCTGACATCAAGCAACAATTTTTGTGTGTGTGCTGTTTCCCAGGTTATTTGATCAGCTTGACTGCAGAGGAAGGTCTGCTTGTTTGCTCTTCTGTGGTGAAGTTGGTTCCTTAGTTGTCCCCGTGTCTCTAGCTGTCAACTTTGACCTCTGGGACTGAGTAGACCCCAATCCCACTTTCCACTTGCCTTGATGGTTTCAGGATTTATCAGACCCAGATCTTTGTCTTGCTGCTATGTATAACTTTGCAATACCTTTTAACACCAGAGAAATATCATTGTTTCTTTATTTCCTTTAGTAACAATATTTTTAAATGCATTAATTTTTTCTGCATGTTTAATACCGAGTCACATAAACATAAGAAAAAAGGGGTACAAGTGGAGAGAGCACAGAGGGTGACACAGATTGCTGGGTTGGTGCCTGGTTCGGGGTGCCCTGTGTACTCTAACCCTTTGAATGCAAGATGTTGAAAGCCATGCCTGCTGGACAGGCCGTCACTGTCAGTGGGGTGGCACCTGCAAAAGATTTACGTTACTTCCAAAAATAGACACACAATGTGTCATAATTGGCTATCCACCCTGGAAGCAAATGAAATGAGAGTCCTAACAAATATTATTATATAAGAAAACCCACGTGAATTTTAGAACTAACTATTAAAAACTTTTTGAAAATTGCCTTTTTTGGAGATTTTGCCTTACTGTTGGCTTGCAATCCTTTCATTTTGTTTTATTTTATTTCATATTTTAAAAAATCAATTTATTTTGCTTAGCTGAATAACCGGTTCTCCTGGCAGAGGTAACAGTATAGAAGGGACCTGTGTTGAGCAGTAAAGGGCTCCTAGTGAGGTGCCCTGCTCTTAGGCTGTTCCCGGAGGAGCCACTGTTAAATGTTCCAGTGTGTCTGCTTGCAGCCTTCTCAGCTCTGGCGTTGTGTGTATGCCACTGCCTCATCAATGTAGGGCATTGCACACTGGCTGTCCAGTGTGAAATAAGAGGCTTCGGTTTGCAGTAGTGTACTTCCTGCAGCTGTCCTGGCTGAGACGGTCACTGGCGCCCTGGCGTCACAAACACTGACCTCTGTACCCCAGCAGCACCACGTGCTCTCTGCACATACCCTGTTGAAGTGGAAAGGGACAGTCACACCCTTATTCTCCCTCCTCACAATCACCTGCATATGAAAATTTGATAACCTGTTTATTTTGGGGGGTAAACATATTTACATTTGCTGTGTTTTGTCAAAGCAAAGCCATAGGAGCATGCCGACAATTATCACCATGTGGCTGCTGCTAAAGGCAGAGCCAAGAGGTGTGCCTGGCTCCACTTCCTACCCCGTGGCATGGCTTGGCCTCTGAGGTGATGGGAGGAGAACGTGCCGGCTGTCCAGCCCAGGTGTCCCTGTTCTTGCATCCCATTGACAGTTCACAGTCTCAACACGTCCATGGGCTTATCAGTCATTTTCGTCTTTTCTGCTATGATCTGCCTCTGGCTCTCTTTTGGCAGATTTTCCTGTTGGATTGGTTTTGTTTTTCCGTATTTTTAAATTTTCAAATTATTTATTTATTATTTTTAATTAATTAATTGTTTTAGTTTAGTTTTAAAATTTTTCTTTTAGGTGTAATCTGATTATTATGTATTGATGGTGCCTTAATTCATATGTAAGTTTTTGGTTTTGAAGAAGTCATACTTTCTCATCTAAGAATAGTGCTACTTTAATATGAAGGCCTTGCTTTCCTCTAAGTAATACAGGCAGTCGCCTATCTTCCCTTCTAAGTAGCTTTTATTTTCACATTAACTCTATAATTCATCTCATAGATGATGTGTTAGGAATCTCATTTCATTTTCTTTCTCAATGGGTAGCCAATTTAACTAACTCTACTGAATGATCTCTCATTTCTTTGTGATTTTAAATGACATCTTTTTCATATCCTGTATCAAATTCCCAAATTAATCATAATTCTATTTGGGGGGCCATGCATTCCACTGATCTGATGATTCTGTGTCAATCCTGTATTGGTTAATCCCCAAAGCTTTATAATACATTTCCATATTGGGAAGTTAAGTCCACCCTACCATTGTTTCAGTATTCCAGCCTACATCCTGTTCATAACTGTTTTAGAACTGGTTTATCAATTTCTACTAAAGACCCTGTAGGGATTTTAATTGGAATTACACTGAGTTTGCAGAAATGACATCTTTCCCTGCCTTGCCTCTTCCTGCCCATGAACATAATCACTTGCTCCGTTCATTCAGTTATTCATACCTGTCTTTTAATAAGGCTTTATAATTTTCTCCATAAAATTCTCTGCAGAAATGACATCTTTCCCTGCCTTGCCTCTTCCTGCCCATGAACATAATCACTTGCTCCATTCATTCAGTTATTCATACCTGTCTTTTAATAAGGCTTTATAATTTTCTCCATAAAATTCTTGACATCAGTTTATTGACCTCCTGGGAAGGATGGATGAAGTCTTAAGAAGTCATTAATAAAATATGCTTTCATATGCAAGTGACACAACTAAACATGCCAGCGTGCTTAGCTTTGGCAATTTAAACAAGTAAAGGGTGAACATGCTGGATTAGTGGGTATTCTTGAAGGATAATTCATCTTCAACTTGAGGAGTGAAAATGTTTAGCCATTCATAATGTGTTACCTAACATCTTCCTAATGAAAGAGATCCTGTTCATTCGTTTAAGAGAGAAAATCTTCCCGACCTAATGTTGAGGCTGTCCTCAAGTATGTGTATCGCACTTGGTAATTTCCGTGCAAATGGAATCTAACAAGAACATTTTATTTGTATCTATTTCACAATCTATGTTGGCTTTGATGACACTTTCCCATGGTCCTTTGTCCTTTTTTTCCCTTTAAAAAATGAATGATGTGTAGAATACTTCTGCTGGGTTAAGTTCCATAAATGAGAAATTTACTTAATAAACTTATAAGCACTTATGTGCCAGACACTAATTCTGAGTGTTGTAAAATATACAAGAACTCATTTCATCCTTAAAACACCTTGGGAGGCAAGTGCTTTTATTATCTCTGTTTTACAAATGAGACACTTGAAGCTGGAGTGCTTTAGTAACCGGCTTAGTGTCACACAGACAGAAGCCCGAAGTCATGTTCCTGACCCAGCAGGCTTCCTCCTCCTCCGGGCTGTTATCGACTACACGTGCTCCCTGCGCACCCTAAAATCCACCACTCAGGAAGATGCCCTAGTACGTGGAAATGCCCAAGAATTGCCTTTTCATTTATACAATAGAAGAGTATATTCTGGCTCTTAAAGCTGGAAGAGATCAAGACACAGATCCAAGCCAGCCTCTTCGCTCTACAACCACAACTGTTATCTCTGAAAGACTAAGCGGCTGCCCAAGTTAGATGAGGAGATCAGACACAGATCCAAGCCAGCCTCTTCGCTCTACAACCACAACTGTTATCTCTGAAAGACTAAACGGCTGCCCAAGTTAGATGAGGTATTTGTATTCCATGTAGATAAATGAGGTTTCAAGAAAGAATGACAAACGCAAAATAAGAAAAGCATAACCAACACATACTGATAAGTTACAAGGATTTTGGGGAAGGTTTCTTCATTTATGTTAAAAATGCCAGAAGAGGAGATTAATGAAGGGAAATGGTCAAAATCGGTGTCATGTAGGGTCTAAGGAAGGTACACTTTGAAAGGAATTTTCAGCGTGGAGAAGGAAACTGAACATATTTAGAAACTGTAAAAAATATAAATGCTAGGAAGACAATTTTTTAAAACTTTTTTCTCAAACTATACTTATTGCCCATGCTTGGATTTTGTTTTTGTTTTTGGTGGCTGGCCTGTATGGGGATCCAAACCCTTGACCTTGATGTTACAACGCTGTGCTCTAACCAAATGAGCTAACTGCACAGCCCCAGTGTGTTTGGAATTTGAAAGAATATTCTTTATACATCAATTTTATCATCTATCAGGATTATGATGACTGACATAATTTATAAATGATATAGCACTGAAGATCAGTGGTTTGGGGCCCCTAATTATGTGTACAAAGTTTATCATATAATGTAATATTTGGGATAATATACATCATTTCTGCTATTTCTAATATATATACAATTTACCTTTATTAAGGACAATTATTAATTTTCTCTATTTCATATTATAAAATATATCATTTTTAAAAATTGTGATAAAATTTACCATCTTCACCATTTTTAAGTGCATGTGTGGTTCGGTGGCATTAAGTACATTCACGTTGTTGTGCTACTGTCTCCAGGACTCTTATCACCCCAGCCTGAAGCTCTGACCCCATTAGACACTCACTCCCCCGTCCCCCTCCCCCGGCCCCTGGCAGCCACCATTCTACTTTCCGTCTCTGTGAATGTGATCACCGTGGGTCCCTCATATAAGGGGAACCATTCAGTATTTGTCCTTTTGTGACTGGCTCATTTCATTTTGCGTAATATCTTCAAGGTTCATCCCTGTTGTGGCACGTGTCAGGATTTCCTTCCTTTTTAAGCCAAATGATATCCCCCCCGTCCCCATCCCCCGTCCCCCTCCCCCGGCCCCTGGCAGCCACCATTCTACTTTCCGTCTCTGTGAATGTGATCACCGTGGGTCCCTCATATAAGGGGAACCATTCAGTATTTGTCCTTTTGTGACTGGCTCATTTCATTTTGCGTAATATCTTCAAGGTTCATCCCTGTTGTGGCACATGTCAGGATTTCCTTCCTTTTTAAGCCAAATGATATCCCACTGGATCTGTTTGTCCGCTCATCCGTAGGCAGACACTTGGGTTGCCTCCACCTTTTGGCTGTTGTGAATGTTGCTGCTATGAACGTGGGTGGACAAATGTCTCTTCATGTCCCTGCTTTCATTTCTTTTGGGCACATGGCCAGGAGTGAAATTGCTGGATTATATGTAACTCTTTTTTAATTTTTGGAGGCACCACCGCAGTTTTCCACGGCAGCCGCACCATTTTACATCCAGCAGTGTACAAGGGCTCCAGTATCTCCGCATCCTCACCAACACTGTTATCATCTGCTGTACCGTACTCCG
>NW_007739838.1:25328-26627 GCF_000696425.1 Galeopterus variegatus
AAATTTTTAATTTTGTAGGTCCTAAGATGGACAAAAAATAAGGAAATGTTGGGTTAGGGGTTGAGCAGAGGGACCCCTCTGGGTTGGTGTGCATGGATTCATTGGGTGGAGCCTCAGGTGCTAACTTTACCAAAGATAGGTGGTTCCCAGAAGTTGTTCCTAGTACCTTTACTGTCATGGGGGTGGTGAGAAGTACTGTATAAGGCCCCTCCCTGTATAAATCACCTCCCAGGATGGTGAGAGGGGCTTTGGGGTCTGGCTTTTAATGTATACTTGTTATCCCAGTCTTAGTTTTAAATTTGAGGGAGCCATGTGGGAAAGGATGAGGTAGTAAAAGGTTGGCTTGTTCACAAAGAAGGTCCCTAATAAGTGAAAGAGTAGGGAGATACTGGCCTAAACATGATGGGCTAGGAGGTAGTGGCATAAGGGTGAAGGGCCTGCCATACATGAGTTCAAATGGGCTGAAGAGAGTGGGTTTACGGGGGGCAGCCCGTAAGTGAGCTAGTGCCAAAGGGAGGAGCTGTGTCCGGGGAAGATGAAGCTCCGTGGACAGTTTGGTGAGGTGTGTTTTCATGAGATGATTAGTCTTTTCTACTTTGCCAGACGACTGAGGCCGATATGGTATGTGAAGGTTCCACTTGATGTTTAGGGCTTGGGCTGTGAGTTGTGTGACTTGGGAAATGGATGCCGGGCCATTGTCTGACTGCAGGCTGGTGGGTAGGGTAAAACGGGGGATGATTTCTGAGGCGAGAGCTCGTGTCACTGTGGCCGCATCCNTGGCCAATTTCTTGGCCTCCAGGGAGACATTAAACCTAAACATCTCATTTTCTACTGTACTCCGTGCTCTACCCTCTGAGCCGTCTCCTGGCCAATTTCTCTGCCTCCAGGGAGACATTAAAACTCAAATGCCTCATTACAATGGATCCCAGTGGCCACAAGATGGGACTTGATTTAGACACTCACCAGATAACAAAAGCTGTAGAGATTCCTTGTTCAGGCCTTCTCCTATCTCTGAACGTGTTCTTCTCTTTGTCAAAACTGTCCTTTGTCTCAAATTCTCCTAGCTCATGCTTGACCTCTCCTTCCAGACTTGGATCAATCTTCTGATCTGCCAGCCCTCCACATTTCTCTCTCTTCCCCACACCTGGCCTCCAGACACTCGTCCTCAGCGCAACTCCTCCCCTTCTCCCCTTCATCAGGTAACAACCCCCCACCTCAGCTCCGGCTTTTTAAAACCTTTCTGTGAAGTGGCTGGGATGGAAGGAACTGTCTGAGTCCATGTACAGGGAGCAGGTCTGG
>NW_007739838.1:26907-31658 GCF_000696425.1 Galeopterus variegatus
TAAGCAGAGGGTGAGTTCACTTCACTAAGATGTCATGTACGTGTGAGAAGTCACATCTACAGCTACTTTAGATAATGTTTCTGTCTTGGTTTTCTTTAAACGGTAGAAACCAATGACATACTGGCCTCTCACTGAAGTCTTAGGAAGAGACTCTACTGTAATTAGTTTTAAGAGCAAATCTGAAGGAAATGGTTAATGGACTTCTGTGGTCAGCACCCAAGGACGTGTTCACTTGGTGAACTCGCAAATGAGTTAACCAAGAACTGTCAAGGATTGCAAACAATCCTTGAGAACGCTTGAAGTGGTGAGAACACTTTCTTGGGATGTTCCCAGGAGGCGCATGATGGATAACCAAGTGCTTGAGAAGGTACAACTAGTGCCCTACGGGAGCAGGGGCAGTTCCTGGGGGTGGGGGTCCGAAGCTAGTCCCAGTCCTGTCTTCACCTCTCCATCTGTCTGGAGGGTGATGTCAGGGATGAGTCAAAAGAATATGCAAGAAATCACGTTGGGGGCAGGCAACAGGATAACATAGTTTTACAAAGGAAATATATTTCGCTTTTAGGGAATGGATGAGGAGGGGGTAAGTGAGTGGCAGTGGTCGGTGTTAGTGAGGCAGAGTGTGGGCAGGCCCCGCATAACGCTGACAGTCCCCACTGAGGTGAGATTAGAGGAAAGAAAAGAGATGTTTGTAGAAACGTTGTGGGCTGCATCGACAGGGAGGAGGTGGCCACAAAAAGTTTCTTGTGAAGTGGGAGACAGATGAGTCACTCGGGGACCAGTCTGATTTGCTGAGGACTGCATCGTCCCTGCAGATGTGGAAACTCCATTGTCTAGGTAAGGGGGGGCATTGAGATAGTAGGAAAAACACAGGAAAGATGCGAAGGGTTATGGAGCCAAAAGAATTTAAAGGGGCACTTGCCACAATGACATTGCTAAGAAGCATCCTACCGATAGGAGGTAAAGCAGTGCCAGGAGAAATCTTCCTATAGTGTTACAATCTTTGGGGACAGCTGCTGCCAGTCCTGTAGCAAGTACTAGAACAAACAGTGTAATAGCAGCTCTTGTGTGAGGGACGTGAGTCCGGCCTGCAAGAGTGGGAGGATAATCACTGGGGGAAAGATCATCCTTTTTTGGGGATTGGGGGAAGACTGAAGGTCCTGGAGATTTTTAGTTTTGTGGGTTCTAACATGGACGAAGTGTGAGGAGAGATGTTGGGTTGGGGGTTGAGTACAGGGACCCCTCTGGCTGGGTGTTAACAGATTTTTGGGTAAAGTCTCAGGTGCTAGTTTTACCAAGGATAAGTGATACCAAGGGGCCTTTCTTAGTACTTTTACTGCCATGGGGGTGGCGAGAAGTACAGTATAAGGCGCTTCCAAATATGGCAAGAGGCTTTGGGATTCGGGTTTTAATATACACTTGCTGTCCTGGGCTTAGTTTACAGTCTGAGGGGGTGGCGGGGAAAGGATGAGGTAATAGAAGGTTGGCCTGTTCCCTAAGAAGATCCCTAATGACCAAAAGAGTAGGGAGATACTGGCCTAAAGGTGATGAGCTGGAAGGGAGAGGTGTGAGAGTGAAGGGTCTGCCATACATAAGTTCAAAGGGGCTGAGGCCTGTGTGCTTGTGGGGGGCAGCCTGTAGGTGAGTGACTGACTGGTGGGGAGGCCAAAACGAGGGATGATTTCTGAGGTGAGAGCATGCGTGACGGCTGTAGCATCCTCTGAAGTGCAGGGAAAAGCCACAAACCAATCTGAAAAGTTATCTACTAAGGCTAGAAGATAGTGCGTCCTTTTGTGGGGAGAGTAATGTAAGGGCTGAGGAAGGTGTAGTAGGAGTTCATGGCCTATATGAGCTGAAATATGGAAATCTAAAAGGATTTGCTCAGCTTGTGTGGTAGGGAGGACATAGCAACCGGAGAGAGTGTACCAGTTGTCCTTTCTCTGTGCCCCCAACTGTTGGGTGTTGTATTTCTTGGAGTGTGTATTGGGATAAGGACATGGGGGCCATGAGAAGGACCTGAGCAGGAGAGGAAGAGTGGGGGCCTGGTGACTGAGCAGCCTGTTTTGTGGTTAGATCCACCAGTTTGTTTCCCTGGGCTATGGGGTCATTGGAGGTTTGGTGTCCTCTGCAGTGTATAACCCCAGCCTCCTTTGGGAGTTGTGCAGCTTCAATAGCTTGTGTTAGATTTACTATGGCATAACCTGCCCAGGGGGTGGGTGTGGAGGTGGCGCTCCCATCTATGAACCCTGTAATGGGATGCAGGGAGATGTGTGGAAAGGGATTGAGAAAGAGGTCTAAAGCCTCCCTGCAATTATGTTTTAAGGGTCATGAGTGTATTGGGATGAGAGTGGCTGGATTTTAAGGGAGGACAAGGTTTAAAGGAGAACTGGGAGTTTTCAACGAAAGTAAGGTGAATAAGTTGTAGGCGGGAAGGGAGAGAATTGACTTGGCCTTATGGCTGAGAAGGTCTTGACTGTTTATTGTTTAAAAGTTAGTTTAGAGCTTTCTTGTGTTAAAAGTGCAACTGCTGCCAAGGCCCATAAACAGGGGTCCATTCTCGAGGTGTGGTGTCTAGTTATTTAGAGACGTTTGTAACCGGGGAGAAAATATGTCCTGCCCTTTGTCCCAAAACCCTGATTGACAATCCTTGGGTTTTGGTGACATATCGGATAATAAGATGAGATACGTTTGGGAGAGATAGAGCTGGGGCTACAAGGAGAGCAGCTTTTAATCACTGGAAGGGAGAATGAAAGGGCTTCGTGGGATCTAAAGGAATGGCAGGATCCCCTTTAACTGCCCCATAAAGTGGTTTTGTTAGCACACCAAAGTTAGGAATCCATGGGTGCAGATACACTGCAAGCCCCGGAAAAGAAAATTTCAATCGTTGTGGTAGGAGTAGGGAGTTCAGAAATTAGGCTCTTGTGATCCACTGTTATTTCTCTGGTGTTGGGGGTGAGGTGGACTCCCAAATAGGGGACTGAAGGAGAAAGAATTCGGGCCTTGCTGGGGGACCCTCGATATCCCCTGGAGGCCAGGAAATTAAGGAGAGCAACAATGTGGGCCTGTGAATCCTCATAGGAGGGGCTACAAAGAAGGAGGTCATCCACATATTGTATTAAAGGGCTAGAAGTTGGAGGAAGTTCAGATAAGTCTCAAGCTAAGGCCTGGCCAGAAAGTGGGGGCTGTCCCACAACCCCTGAGGTAGTACTGTCCAAGTAAGTTGTTAGGAACGGCACGTGTCAGGATTAGTCCTATACTAAACGATATGAATGACGTGTGTCAGGATTAGTCCTGTACTAAATGGTATGAGTCATTAGGCTTTGTAACCAGAAGGATGGGTGTATTGAAAGGCACGTGGGTAGGCCATGAGAGATGAGAAGAAAGGAGTTTGTGTATGACGGGTTTTAAGCCTATTAGGTGTTTGCTAGCAATGGGGTACTGCAGGACATTAGGGAACAAAGAGGGCTTCTGCAACTTAACAAGGATAGGGGAATGGTGCATAGCAATGAAGGGAGAAGAAGAGTCCCACACTAGGGATTAACCTTGTACGAGGGGGAGGGGAAAGTGGAAGCCTCAGGGACCAGTACTAGGTAAAGCCTGTAACAGAAGTATTGTAGCTGGAGATAAAGTGTTTAGGGTAAGAGTAGCTTTGAATTTGAAAAGGATGTCCCATCCCAGTAAGGGGGCTGGGCATTGAGGCATTATTAAGAATTTGCGTGTGGGGCCGAGCCCGTGGTGCACTAGGGAGAGTGCGGCGCTGGGAGCACAGCGACGCTCCCACCATGGGTTCGGATCCTATATAGGAATGGCCAGTGCACTCACTGGCTGAGTGCAGAGTGGGCGACACCAGACCAAGGGTTGCAATCCCCTTACCGGTCACGAAAAAGACAAAAAAAAAAAAAGAATTTGCGTGTGAATTGGGTGTGTTGTAGGGTGTAGGAAAGGGCTTGAGTGATCCATGGACAGTATTCTGATCCCATGACCCCTACTATTGTGATAGAGGACGGGGTTGTTGGTCCTGCATATTCAGGAAGGGTGGAGTAAATGGCCCCTGTATCGATGACAAAAGAGATCAAAGAGATCGGCTTACCTGCTACGAGGTGAGTTACCCTGGGCTCATGCATGGTGATCTCTGTGGCAGCTTCGGACCCTGCAACATCAGTCCTCCTCTTGGGCAAAGCTGAGAAACTCCAGTAGGAATGGCCATGAAGCCAAAGGCTGTAGGTTGGGGACTGGGCCACTCCCTTTCTGGCGAGTGGCACAGTCAATCCCGAAGTGACCTGGCCATTTGCAGTGAGGACAGGTTATGACAGGCCCATGCCGAGTGGCCCAGTTGACCGCATTTGAAGCAGTTCTCAGGTGGCTTGCTCCTAGAGGCAGCCAGCTTTGGAGTATGTGAGCCACAGATGTCATTAGCCAGGAGCTGGTATTTGGCCTGATCTCTTTTATAGTTCTCTGAATATCAGGGGCTGATTGGATAATGAAATGAGTGTAAGAGGGCCATGCCTGCAGGGGAGTTTGGGTCTATACATGCGTATTCATGTAAAGCCTCAGAGAGGGGGGTTAGGAACTCAGTGGCATTTTCAGTGTATCTCTGTGTGATCTCTCTAAGCTTGTCATAATTGACTGACTTGTGAGTAGCCTTTTGGAGGCCATGAAGTAGGTGTGTGATCATTGATAGATCTTGGACGTGGCTGGTGCCATCTTGGATGAGGCCGCATCACTTTGGATGCGACTGACGTCATCAGGGACGA
>NW_007739838.1:32149-33731 GCF_000696425.1 Galeopterus variegatus
TATGTTCTCCCTGAGACACAAGTGAAACAAATCCTCTTGGATTTCCACAATACAATCCACATAGGCCACGAACCCCTGTCACACCTCCTCCAGCATTTATACCATTATCCCCACATGACCAAATTACTTAAACAAATCACCAAAAACTGCCTCATTTGTTCCTGTTGGTCCAATCGGGGTGGCCTCCAGATCCGATCCTTTCCCACCCATCAGGCTAGAGGCTGTATTCCTGGCCAGGACTGACAAATTGATTTTACACACATGCCTCCCCACAAGAAAATGCACTACCTCTTAACCTTAGTAGATACCTTCACAGGATGGGCAGAGGCTTTCCCTTCCATTTCAGAGGATGCGGCCACAGTGACACGAGCTCTCGCCTCAGAAATCATCCCCCGTTTTACCCTACCCGCCAGCCTGCAGTCAGACAGTGGCCCAGCATCCATTTCCCAAGTCACACAACTCACAGCCCAAGCCCTAAACATCAAGTGGAAGCTTCACATACCATATCAGCCTCAGTCGTCTGGCAAAGTAGAAAAGACTAATCATCTCATGAAAACACACCTCACCAAATTGTCCACGGAGCTTCATCTTCCTGTCCACGGAGCTTCATCTTCCCCGGACACAGCTCCTCCCTTTGGCACTAGCTCACCTACAGGCTGCCCCCCGTAAACCCACTGGCTTCAGCCCATTTGAACGCATGTATGGCAGGCCCTTCACCCTTACGCCACTACCTCCTAGCCCATCACCTGTAGGTCATTATCTCCCTACTCTTTCGCTTATTAGGGACCTTCTTCATGAACAAGCCAACCTTTACTACCTCATCCTTGCCACACTGCTCCCTCAAATTTAAAACTAAGCCTTGGACAACAAGTATACATTAAAACCCGGACCCCAAAGCCCCTGTCACTGTGCTGGGAGGGGCCTTATACAGTACTTCTCCCCACGCCCACGCCAGTAAGGGTACTAGGAAAGACCTCTTGGTACCACTTATCTTTGGTACAGTTAGCACCCGAGGCTCCACCTGAGGCTCCACCCAACAAATCTATACACACCACCCCAGAGGGGTCCCTCTGCTCAACCCCTAACCCAACATTTCCTTTCACTTTTTCTATCTTAGGGCCTACAAAATTAAAAATTTCCAGGACCTCTACACTTCCCCCAATTCCAGAGGAGAAATAATCTCCCTTCCCAGCAATCATCCCCCTGCTTTTACAGGCCCACTCTACCTCGCTCATATAAGAGCCACTCCAANGCTGGTGCCATCTTGGATGAGGCCGCATCACTTTGGATGCGACTGACGTCATCAGGGACGATACCAGTGCCATATTTAGTAGAAAATGGCCACCAGTCTTTTACTCTACCTCGTGGTTTCCCAGACAAGAAACCCTTCCACTCCCACCTGGAAGTACCTCCTATTTTGACTACGTCACCCCTACCCACCACACCAGCACCAACTGTCGACCTGATCCCGCACGCCAGCACCCCTCCCCCTCCCCGCCTGCGTTTTTCATGCCCACCGACCCGTATAAGCACATGTACTCCTTCTAGCTGCCTGCCCCCGCCATTTTGAGCACAGCCTGTC
>NW_007739839.1:0-289 GCF_000696425.1 Galeopterus variegatus
TAGGGAATGAGGTCCCGTGGGGAGGGGCAAGGCCACACCATGTACAAAGCAACAGTGGAAGGACTAGGCTGGTGCTTTGCAAACCTCAAGCAACAGAACATCTTTTCTTCCAGTGAGATCTTAGATGGAACTCTACTATAGAAACAGGTTGAGTATTCCTTATAAGAAATGCTTGGGACCAGAAGTGTTTCAGATTTCGTATTTTTTCGAATTTTGGAATATTTGCATTATACTTCCTGGTTCGGCATCCCTAATCCGAAAATCCAAAATGCTCCAGTGAGCATTTCCT
>NW_007739839.1:993-18046 GCF_000696425.1 Galeopterus variegatus
AGTGAGCCACGGGCGGCCCTTGTGTGTATGTTAATTTTAAAGATTCAGATAAAACATTTGCTCATTATTGAGCTCAATCAGTGAGAATAATGAGACCGTTTGGTGAATGTCATAATCAGAGATTTATGGACGACAGTTACAGTTCTCTGTCAGTCTTAGCATCCAGTTTATTTCCGTGTTTTGTTTTGATTGCTTAGTGTCAAGAATATTCTGATTGACCCAGATAAGTATATCTAAATGTTTTACAGATTTATATAACAGCAATAGCTCACTTGATAATCTCAGGCTATTCTACAAGCCAATGAAATGGATTAGAACTTGGTATCAAACACATTTGACTCAAATGCTTATGGAAATTCTGAAATGCCTCTACAAAACTCTAGGCAACTATTTGTAAACCCCTGAGTCAGTGCAGGGGGGGCCCTGGGTGTGGGTCAGGAAGTGGGGTATGGCTGGGTATGAGGAGGGATGCATGCTCCTGGACTTCTCTGTGCCTCAGCTTCCTCATTTTCATGGGGATTATAGTACCTAGCTTACAGAATTGTGATGATTAAATGAGTTAATGTGTTTAAAACTATTACAACAGCGCCTGGCCCAAGAAACTGCTCCATTAAGAGTTTGCTCTTGTTACCATGGCACAGAGGAGCCTGGGCTGAATCCCTGACACTTTTCTGCTACCTTTTCTCACCAGGGGGCCTGGCTGTGGATTGGGTCCATGATAAACTCTACTGGACTGACTCAGGGACGTCAAGGATTGAGGTGGCCAATCTGGATGGGGCCCACCGGAAGGTGCTGCTGTGGCAGAACCTTGAGAAGCCCCGGGCCATTGCCTTACACCCCATGGAAGGGTAAGTTGTGTCTCAAGCTCTTGCGGAATCCCTCTTGCAACCTCTAGGGACAGTTCCCAGGCCACCTGGGCCAGACTTTATGGGGCATCCTCACAGTCTAGTATTAATAACATGGGCTCTGCACTCAGACACCCCTGGGTCTGACTCCCATCTCTGTAGTAACCAGCTGTGTAGCCTTGGACTAGTTAGTTAATCTCACTCTGCCTCTGTTTACTCATTTCTAAATTGATAATTAAAAATACCTACCTCATAGTTGTATGAAGATTAAATGAGATAATGCATTTTAAGTAGCATATAATGTACATTAGATAAGTTGTAGATGTGTGGGTTATTTTTATTATTAGCTGTTGGGTTGAGCTAACTGTTATAAACTCATAATAATTTTTGTTTATTATAGATCCAAAAATTAATATAAAAGTCTCTTGAAATGGATGTTCTTAGCCTCTAGCTTTTAAAAATTCAATGCAGTCAATTGAGGGGGTGTCTTGTAAGATCCTACAGTTGTGTGTCAGCTGTTTCAGAAACACTGGGGGTGTGTGTGTGTATAAAATATAACAGGCAGTGGAAGAGATTGTGACGAAGAAGAAAGTGCTATCCTGACTAATATTACACTGTATTGTCAATCCACAAGGGTCAGGAGTTTTCTAGTGCCTAAGATAGTGCCCTGCCCATGGCAGGTACTCAAAAAATGTTTTTCTTTACAAAATAAATAAATACCCTGCCTAAAAGCATTTAAATTCAAACCTTTAGAGAATACTCTGTGGACCAAACAATTGGAGTCACCTGGCTTAATAGATAAAAACCTTCTACATGATTATTATCCTGGTTACCTACCCATCCTCTGCTGCCTCCCTCTCAATTTCCCTGTCTGTTTCCCTAGTACCATTTACTGGACAGACTGGGGCAATACCCCCCGCATTGAGGCCTCTAGCATGGATGGCTCTGGACGCCGCATCATCGCCGATACTCATCTGTTCTGGCCCAATGGCCTGACCATCGACTATGCCGGGCGCCGTATGTATTGGGTGGATGCTAAGCACCACGTAATTGAGAGGGCCAATCTGGATGGGAGTCACCGCAAGGCTGTCATTAGCCAAGGTAAGGCCCTTCCTCACTTTCCTTCATCTTTCATCCTCCTTGCCCCATTCCTGCCCCTAGGAGCCTTGGCAGAGGATGAGATTTGTACAGTTGCCAGGCCCAGGCCCTGGGCCATGGCAGACCGTGTCTGGACTGAGGTCTTTCTGGACTCTCCCCAGGCCTTCCACATCCCTTTGCTATCACGGTGTTTGAAGATAGCCTGTACTGGACAGACTGGCACACCAAGAGCATCAATAGTGCTAACAAATTTACTGGGAAGAACCAGGAAATCATTCGCAACAAACTCCACTTTCCCATGGACATCCACACCTTGCACCCCCAGCGCCAACCTGCAGGTAAAAAACTACACGCCAGGAGAACCAGAGTAGCCTCGTGGGTGATGTGGCCTCTGGTATCCTTGAGAACCTTCCTTGCACTTGTCATAGTTGCCATTTCTTCTGGTGGGCAATCCAGAGCTGGCACCGACATGGGTTAATTCCCCCCTCTGCTGGACATTTAGGGTGGTACAACACTAAGACTCAAAAGAATCTGCTTTACTGTTCCCATCTAATGCATGCAAACATTTACCGGGCATTGCCTGTGTGTCAGGTACTCACATGCTAGCAGCTAGGGCACTTATAAAAAATATTAAATTAGTTTCTCTCTTTGGGGTGCTCACTCTCTAGGTAAACCCCTACTTCCTAGCTTTAGCGCAACTTTTACGAATCTTTGGTCTAACCTGACCCTCTTGCTGTGGGCTCTTTGAGCAGGAAAAAACCGCTGTGGGGACAACAACGGAGGTTGCACTCATCTATGTCTGCCCAGTGGTCAGAACTACACCTGTGCCTGCCCCACTGGCTTCCGCAAGATCAGCAGCCATGCCTGTGCCCAGAGTAAGTGGGTCTGGGACACCAGCCTCTTTGGAGTGCCTTGTACAGATGGGTAGAAAGAACAAGGAATAGGAGTTGGAGGGATTGCCTGTCATGGGGAAGAGCCAGACTCGTCAGGTAGCCCCTGGAGAGGAAGAACTTAAGAGGCTGAGGGATCTTATATCCAAGCTGAGGACTGAGGCCCAGCAGTAGTTGCTGAAGCCTCAGTGACACCACCCAGTCAAGTATAAACACCTGCAACCAGGCTTGTATATCATTCCACCAGGTAGGATGCCTTATCTGTAGGCCACAAGAGGGTTCCAGGCTCTTTTAGAAAACAAGGGAATGATTTCCTACCTCTTAACTTTTAGCCTCACCCTGTTGAAGACTTTCTTTCAGCTCTTATACCAGGGAGCCAAAATTAAGATTTCTGATGATGCTCTGTGTATGTAGGCCCTGGGTAAATATGTGTTTAACAAGTAAAAGATGATGGGATGCCCTGGTCTTGCCCTGAACTACTACTTTGGCTTCCTACGAGCTCCTGCAGGGTCATTGCCTTGAGAGGGTAGCCCTGGATAGCTCAGCACCACAGGTGATTTTTTTCTAAGAATAGTCCAGAGAGTAGTGATCAAGGTGTATGGTATGACCAGCAAGGGCTTGGGGTAACTCCTCACACATGTCAGCAGCTTTTCTTATTTACCACTGTGTTCTACACTGACCCTCTTAAATCTGGTTAAAATCGAATTCTCTTTTGATCTCGGTCCTTTCCAGATGTTGCAATTAGGGCAAACCCTCAGAGGTTTCATTTTTACACACATTGATTGAGAACCTAGTTTCATGCTTGGAGTTTTCCCCTTGCCTTCTTTTGTGCCCAGCTCTTCCTGTACTGTCTTAGAGAGATTCAAGAAGTTTCCCCAGGAGCTTCCCCATAAGGGTTTCCCAAATCTGGGAAGAAGACAGTTGGTAAAGTTAGGCAGGAAGTGCATTTCTGGGTAGAAAAGTACACTATGAAAGTATTCAGGTAGACCAGCCTAGGGGCAAAGGTTGGTGCAGAGCTGGCTGGGAAGATGCCATGTAGAGGAGTGGCCAGACCTGTGTCCCAGCTCTGGTGCTTTGTAGTCATGGACTTCTGGGCAAGTTACCTGATCTCTGTTAGCCTCAGGGTTGCTCATCTAGAAAATGGGAATAAGAGTAACATGTACCACAAAAGGTTGGTGTGAGCCAAGAAAAGCACCATGCTCAGGGCCTGGCAAGGAGTAAGTGCTCAATAAATAGTCATTATTGGCTAGAGTTGTGAAGAGGAGAGTGAGAGGAAGGGATTGGAATGATGGATTGGAGCAGCAGAAGCCCTCAAGCAGGCAGGAAGTCGGAGAAGTAGGGGCAGGGGGTCAGCAGTGGTCTGGCCAGGGCACTGGAAGAGATCGAGAAAAATGAGAAGAAAGAAAAGTTGAGATGAAGCTGATACATTTAAACAGGATGCACTTCTGGGTCCTGAGTAGAGTCCATTTCCATTTGATTCTAAAGTCTGATTCTGCCAGCACGGGCTGCCCAGGGCTCAAAGGGGGCCTGAGGATTGAAGAGTAGGGAGCAAGGGGTACCAGATCCCAGGAAGTGTGATTGAACCAGATGTCACACAGGTGAGCGTCTGTGTCTGTCACTGTTATTGGATTTAGAGCATTAAAAGAAGACCCCTTTCGGCCTTTGATCAGGTCTTGACAAGTTCCTGCTTTTTGCCCGAAGGATGGACATCCGTCGGATCAGCTTTGACACAGAGGACCTGTCCGATGATGTCATCCCACTGGCTGACGTGCGCAGTGCTGTGGCCCTTGACTGGGACTCCCGGGATGACCACGTGTACTGGACAGATGTCAGCACTGATACCATCAGCAGGGCCAAGTGGGATGGAACAGGACAGGAGGTAGGGCCCAGCGTGGGCCCAGGCCCTCAGGGAGGGCAGAGATTGAGGGGTGGAATCCACCCTCTCCAGGGTAAGGGCTTCCCATATCTTTGCCAACCTTGAGAATTGGTGGAGTTTGGGCATCAGAGCTGGGGTGGAGGTACAGTTGGTGATACAGCTTTGCTTCCTGCCCAGGTGGTAGTGGACACCAGTTTGGAGAGCCCTGCAGGCCTGGCCATTGATTGGGTCACCAATAAGCTATACTGGACAGATGCAGGTATGTACAGGAGAGCCGAGACCTGGCTCTCTGAGATTCCTCTTATTTAAAACCTTGGCCTCAGGTAGGAAGGGCCCAGTGTCCCTCCTGGACCGCCTCTGTCTTGATCTGAAGTCCTTGGTAGGTCAGGAGTGGCAGAGCTGTTGCAGAGCTGAAGCAAGAAGCCCACATCTGAGAGTCTGGCATTTGCCAGTCAAATGGCATCTACTTCTGCTATGTACCTGATGCCCAGGAACGTTTTGAGGCATTTCAGTTAAGGAACTCATGTCCTGTGGTTTTCATTTCATCACTGGCTAAACAGGTGGGTGTGGGAGGCAAGGAGAATGCCTTAAACCAGTGCTACTCAGAGAGTGGTCCCTGGACCAGCAGCATCAGCATCATCTGGGAAGTAGTTAGAAATGCACATTTTGGGGCTTTTCCTCAGACTTACTGAATCAGAATCTTTGGGGGTTAGGTTCAGGAATCTGTATTTTAGCAAACTTTCCTTATCCTTATTACACTAAAGTTTAAGAAACATTGCCTTAAATCATAAGACAGAATTGGTTGCTCAGGTCTGCGAAATCTTACTCTTACAAGAAATGGAACTGACCACTTCCTTGAATTTCTTCTCCCTGTTCAATTCACTAAATATCCATTGTGCATGTATCGCAAAATATTTATTGATATCTACTGCATGCCAGGCTCTGTGCTGGTCATGGAAGGTAAGAGGGTGAACGAATAAGACTAGAGTTAATATCTTTGTCCCTTATTTCTTGACAGGTACAGACAGAATTGAAGTGGCCAACACAGATGGAAGCATGAGGACAGTACTCATCTGGGAGAACCTTGATCGTCCTCGGGACATCGTGGTGGAACCCATGGGCGGGTGAGCGCTGCGCCTTTGGGATGAGCTCCCCTCCACAATACCTGAGTACTGGAGGGGAGCCTGGAGATTAGGGAGAGTGGCCAGATTTTATGGGTGCACCCAGAAAGCAAGAGCAGCTGTAGTGACACAGAGGCTAGTGACAACCCTGTCTCCTCTGTGGACAAGAAAACCTTTAGACATTTTTTATCTTGGCTTTTTTTTGGTTTGCTTACAAAAGTAACTCATTGTTAAAAAAAATTAAGTCCACAGACAGTGAAAATTCTCTAAAATCTCACTCTCTAGCAATAACCATTGTTAACAGTTTAGGGTATTTTTTCTAGATTTTTCTTCTAAATGTATTTTTTGTTCTTGGTGATGATGGTTTTGGTTTTACAAAAATGGCATACTGTTTTGTGACTTTTTTTGGTCCCTATTAGGCTATTTATGTTGTATGTCTTTCTATTTGAGTATATAAATCTACCTTGTTCTTCTTAATGGTTATATAAAATTCTGTTAAACTTAGGTACCATAATTACTTAGCCAAGGTCCCTATTAGGCTATTTATGTTGTATGTCTTTCTATTTGAGTATATAAATCTACGTTGTTCTTCTTAATGGTTATATAAAATTCTGTTAAACTTAGGTACCATAATTACTTAGCCAATCCAGTCAAGGAGACATTTCTTATTCCTCATCCTCACCTCCCCTCTTTCTTTATTCCCAAGTGGCCTTGTTCGCTGTGCACTCCTTGAGCTATGGGCTCTCCTTATATTAAGACCCTGGATACCTTTCCATAGTGATAGAAGATACGGGGTCTTTAGAGACAACTCTGAGCTCAGGGTGGGGCTAGGCACTGAGGCAGGAGGCTGGGGCAGCTATTTCAGGCAGAATCCCTAAAACCCACTGAGTATTAACTGGAAGGCTTGTAAAACCTCCCTTGCTTGTGCCCAGGTACATGTATTGGACTGACTGGGGTGCAAGCCCCAAGATTGAACGAGCTGGCATGGATGCCTCGGGCCGACAGGTCATCATCTCTTCTAACCTGACCTGGCCTAATGGATTAGCCATTGACTATGGATCCCAGCGGCTATACTGGGCTGATGCCGGCATGAAGACCCCCTCTTTCTTTATTCCCAAGTGGCCTTGTTCACTGTGCACTCCTTGAGCTATGGGCTCTCCTTATATTAAGACCCTGGATACCTTTCCATAGTGATAGAAGATACGAGGTCTTTAGAGACAACTCTGAGCTCAGGGTGGGGCTAGGCACTGAGGCAGGAGGCTTGGGCAGCTATTTCAGGCAGAATCCCTAAAACCCACTGAGTATTAACTGGAAGGCTTGTAAGACCTCCCTTGCTTGTGCCCAGGTACATGTATTGGACTGACTGGGGTGCAAGCCCCAAGATTGAACGAGCTGGCATGGATGCCTCGGGCCGACAGGTCATCATCTCTTCTAACCTGACCTGGCCTAATGGATTAGCCATTGACTATGGATCCCAGCAGCTATACTGGGCTGATGCCGGCATGAAGACTATTGAATTTGCTGGCCTGGATGGCAGCAAGAGGAAGGTAAGTGGCATTAAGGCATCTTCCCACAGCCCTGACAGGCATCAGGACAGCATTCCCTGGCAGCGTGAGTCCTGGTGCTTCTAGAGGCTTAGGGGAGAAACTGAGAGCTTTTAGAAAAGAGGAGAGGTTCAGGGGAGAGGCCCAGGGGAGCAGGTAGACAGGATTGGAGGCACGGTCCATCTAATTCTTATGGTGTTGTGTTAGTCTGTTTGTGTTGCTGTAACAGAAATACCTGAGACTGGGTAATTTATAAAGAACACAGGTTTATTTGGCTTATGATTCTGGGACATCTGCATCTGGCACGGGACTCAGGCTGCTTCTACTCATGGTTGAAAATGTCAGTCAGTGGCAGGTACAAGCAGATCACATGACGAGAGGAAGCAAGAGAGAGAGGGGAGGTGCTGGGGTCTTTTAAACAACCAGCTCTCATGGGAATGAGTCCTGGTGCTTCTAGAGGCTTAGGGGAGAAACTGAGAGCTTTTAGAAAAGAGGAGAGGTTCAGGGGAGAGGCCCAGAGGAGCAGGTAGACAGGATTGGAGGCACGGTCCATCTAATTCTTATGGTGTTGTGTTAGTCTGTTTGTGTTGCTGTAACAGAAATACCTGAGACTGGGTAATTTATAAAGAACACAGGTTTATTTGGCTTATGATTCTGGGACATCTGCATCTGGCACAGGACTCAGGCTGCTTCTACTCATGGTTGAAAATGTCAGTCAGTGGCAGGTACAAGCAGATCACATGATGAGAGGAAGCAAGAGAGAGAGGGGAGGTGCTGGGGTCTTTTAAACAACCAGCTCTCATGGGAACTAACAGAGCGAGAACTCACTCACTACCCCTCGTTCCCCAGGGAGAGCATTAATCCACTCATGAGGGATCCGCCCCCATGATTCAATCAGCTTCCAACACAGTCACATTGGGGATCAGATTTCCACATGAGTTTTGGGGGGACAACACATCCAAACTCTATCAGGTGTCTTCATGCATATTAGAAAAACATGCTCCTTTCTCAAAACAACTTTCCTTTCATCTGTAAGAAAATTTTCATAATATACTGATTTGGTTAGAACAAGACGCTTCTTCTGTCTGCCTAAAATTAGTGTAATATGAAAATGTATGATATCTATAATGTAATGGTACTCCCCCCCATAGATGTGCCACTTTTGTGAGTACACAATCTATTTGACAAGGTTGGAGGGTCCCATAAGCAGAACCAGGCTACCCAGATATTAGAAGTCAAGGTTTCTCCCCAAGGGGATGCTGCATGGTAGGCTGCATTTGAACTTCAACCTTCCAGGGAATTTGAGCGAGAACGGAGCTGTGAATTTTGCCTCCCAGGTTGTAGGTAAAGCCCTCTGGGGTCCCTCTCTTAAGCTTCATTATAAAGGGTCTTTCAAAGAGAGCTGCTTCCACAATATTAATTATGAATATGCATAAGACCTAATGCTAAGTGCTTTATGTACATGATCTCATTTAATCTTTTCAGCCACAGTATTATTATTATTTATTTTTTTTTTTTTTTTGTCTTTTGTCTTTTTGTTCCGTGTCCGGCAACGGATCGCAACCCTCAGTGTTGCCCCCGTACCGGACCAGGGACCGGCAACGGGATTGCAAACCTCGGTGTTGCTCCCGCGCCTCGCTCAGCCAGTGAGCGGGAACCGGTCCGTATGTGGGATCCGAACCCTCAGACCTAATGCTAAGTGCTTTATGTACATGATCTCATTTAATCTTTTCAGCCACAGTATTATTGTTCCCATTTTATTGATGAGGAAGCCGAGGCTTAAATCATTTAAATAACTTACACAGGGTCACACAGCTAGAAACTGGCAGGGCCAGGCATGAGCTTCAGTTTGCCTGACTCCAGTTCTCATAATGGCTGTACTAGAGTGATTATCCTCTCTCCTTCTCTCTCCAACTGGGCAGGCATGAACAGTTTCCTCATCTTCGCCAGGAGGATAGACGTACGCATGGTCTCCCTGGACATCCCTTATTTTGCTGATGTGGTGGTACCAATCAACATTACCATGAAGAACACCATTGCCATTGGAGTGGACCCCCAGGAAGGTGTGTGGGGCCCTCTCTTCCTACCTGGCCTTCTGTCCCTGCCCTACGGAAACTGCTGGCCTTCCTTTCCTACTACCTTTGCCTTCTGCTAAGAGCCTGGGGGCTCCCATTCCCTCTGGCATAGCCCCTGTCTCTGTCTGTACAGCACTTTCTCTTTGGATGTTAGGGCATGGTTTGGGGTCCTCTCTCCATCTAGGCCAAGAGCCATCCTGCTCCAGTATTCCTTCATTTTCCTGATCTCCTCTGCTAGGGCATCCAGGGCTCTCTCTGACATGCCCTGGTGCCTCAGAGCATGAGACAGCTGTGTGTATTCCATTGTGGGGTGAGGGTCTAGGCTGAGCCAAGCCTTCCCTCTGCAGGAAAAGTATACTGGTCTGACAGCACGCTGCACAGGATCAGTCGTGCGAATTTGGATGGTTCACAGCATGAGGACATCATCACCACAGGTGGGCTTTCCTCCCAGCCCAGGGACCACCTTTCTGGGCTACAGAGCTGGGGAAATATCCCATCTGTCTTAAAGCAGGAGCCAGTGTTCTTTTTTGACTCCCTGTAGGACTACAGACCACAGATGGGCTTGCAGTAGATGCCATTGGCCGGAAGGTATACTGGACAGATACGGGAACGAACAGGATTGAAGTGGGCAACCTGGACGGGTCCATGCGGAAAGTGTTGGTGTGGCAGAACCTTGACAGTCCCCGGGCCATTGTATTGTACCACGAGATGGGGTGAGGGCTGGTTCCATCACTTTGGGTGGCAGTGTGGGCCCACTCAGCTGGGACTCTGGAGGGGGCGAAGGTGGGCAGTAGAGAGCGACCCTGAGAAACATCTGAGAAACCCTGTGAACTGGACGTCACTATGGGCTGACCTCCTGGGGCTGTTTCACTCCCTGTGGCTTCTTTCAGGGTGGCAGAATAGTGTAGAAGTTAAAAGCATGATCCTTGGAGTAGGGAAATCAGGATTCAAATTCTTTCATCATGTATTAGCTGCATCACTTTAGGGCTAGTGTTTAACCTCTCTGATCCTCATCTTCCTTGCCTATGAAATAGATGGGACAGTGAAATGTATTCTTTGTGGCACTTGTGAAGATGAACTGAGATAATGCATGTGAAGTAGTACTCAGGGTATATGATGGCTGCTGGAATAATCAGCTAATATTCTTCCTCCCTCAGGTTCATGTACTGGACGGACTGGGGGGAGAATGCCAAGTTAGAACGGTCCGGAATGGATGGCTCAGACCGCACTGTGCTCATCAACAACAACCTAGGATGGCCCAATGGACTGACTGTGGACAAAGCCAGCTCCCAACTGCTGTGGGCTGATGCCCACACTGAGGTGAGAGCCCTGTCCCTGCTGCTTCCCCGAAGGCTGGGAAGATGGTAGAGGCCTGCCCAGGATCTCCACTGAGGGCTCCCAGTCTACTGATAACCACCCTCACCCTCTCTTTCCTCTGCAGCGAATCGAGGCTGCTGACCTGAATGGTGCCAATCGGCACACATTGGTGTCACCAGTGCAGCACCCATACGGCCTCACCCTGCTTGACTCCTATATCTACTGGACTGACTGGCAGACCCGTAGCATCCACCGTGCTGACAAGGGAACTGGCAGCAATGTCATCCTGGTGAGGTCCAACCTGCCAGGCCTGATGGACATCCAGGCTGTGGACCGGGCACAGCCATTGGGTAAGAAAACCCCCGGGGCTGTGAGTCAGAGGTTCTGGCTTTCTGGGGCTATCTCAACATCAGAGGTATATCTGGAGCACAAAACTCCTTTACAATCAGAGAGACAGTGATCTGCCCAAGCCCTCCAGGATCAGGCTGTGTTTCTTCTGGATATGGCTGGTACTACAACTGCATGATGCTGTCACCTTCAAAGGACTCCTGGAGACAACCCTATAGACACTCCTTCTACCTCACCCCTGCCAGGCACTGAATCCCGCCACATAAATCAGCAAGGAGTCAGCCACAGGAAACTAGGATCTTTGTAAGATTCTGGCAGTATTCCAGGCTGGGTGTGAAAACTTGTGCTTCTCTCTCTCATCACCAGGTTTTAACAAGTGCGGCTTGAGAAACGGTGGCTGCTCACACCTCTGCTTGCCTCGGCCTTCTGGCTTCTCCTGTGCCTGTCCCACTGGCATCCAGCTGAAGGGAGATGGGAAGACTTGTGATCCCTCTCCTGAGATCTACCTGCTTTTCTCCAGCCGTGGCTCCATCCGGCGTATCTCACTGGACACCAGTGACCACACGGATGTGCATGTCCCTGTTCCTGAGCTCAACAATGTCATCTCCCTGGATTATGACAGTGTGGATGGAAAGGTCTATTACACAGATGTGTTCCTGGATGTCATCAGGTATAGTATCAGTGAAACCTCCAGAGGACACAGACCTACTTCTGGTCCATCAAGGGTGAGGTTATGTTCTGCATTGACCCCTAAATGGACTGAGTGATTTGGCAGTGTGGATAGTGAGTTCTAATCGTGACTTGTTCACGTTGTAGTGTTATCACTTACAGCAGAGGGGTGTTTTTTTTTTTTTTTAATAAAGATGACCGGTAAGGGGATCTTAACCCTTGACTTGGTGTTGTATGACTTGTTCACGTTGTAGTGTTATCACTTACAGCAGAGGGGTGTTTTTTTTTTTTTTAATAAAGATGACCGGTAAGGGGATCTTAACCCTTGACTTGGTGTTGTCAGCACCATGCTCACGCAGTGAGCTAACCGGCCATCCCTATATAGGGATCCGAACCCGCAGCCTTGGTGTTATCAGCACCACACTCTCCCGAGTGAGAGTGAGCCACAGGCCAGCCTAAGAGCAGAGTTTTAAACTTTTGCTTGCTTGTTTATTTGTTTAAAGATTCTATGGAAGCCTAGTATGTAAAACAAACAAACAAAAAAAACAGATAAAGTCAGGCTGGGGACCTGGAGCCTTCCACACCTACTGTTGGGCCCTGAGGGAGCTCCAAGAATCTCCTAGGACTCATTGATGAGGAAGCCATGTAGCTAGTATCAGTATTGCTGTAAAGGAGCCCTAGCCAAATGCCAAGACTTATGGTGGTTTACAAAGTTGTTGTTTTTTGTTTTATTTGTATTATTCTTTAAATTCTTGGCCCCAACACAGCTTAGGAATATGATGTCCTGCCACCAGTAAGAGTGGTTTACCGTGGCAGAGATTCTCACACAGAGAAATGGGGGGCATTCCCCTTTGCTCTTCCTGAGAGGTGTATTAGAATTGCATGCTGGTGGTGCGGTGCTGGGGAGCGCGGCGGCACTCCCACCGAGGGTTCAGATCCCATATAGAGACCGGTCCACTCACTGGCTGAGCGCGGTGCGGGCACGACACCGAGGGTTGCGATCCCGTTGCTGGTCACGAAAAAAGACAAAAAGGAAAAAAAAAAAGAATTGCATGCTGGGGGCAGGTGGGTGTATGCAGTTTAGAGAAGTTCACGACACCGAGGGTTGCGATCCCGTTGCTGGTCACGAAAAAAGACAAAAAGGAAAAAAAAAAAGAATTGCATGCTGGGGGCAGGTGGGTGTATGCAGTTTAGAGAAGTTCCCCAGGTGTTTGTGACATGCTCCCCATCCTGAGGTTGAGTTCTATTGTGCTGGGTATGAATAATGTACTAATAGAGACTTGGTCTCTGCCCCTGTGGAGTTTAAAGTCTACTGGGGGTCCAATTATGGGAAAACAGAGTAAAGGAGTTTCAGTCTATTTCTGGTCAATCTGGTCACTCATCCATCCCTGGGCTGTCCCCAAGGCGAGCAGACCTGAATGGCAGCAACATGGAGACAGTGATCGGGCGTGGGCTGAAGACCACGGATGGGCTGGCAGTGGACTGGGTTGCCAGGAACCTGTATTGGACAGATACAGGCCGAAATACCATTGAGGCATCAAGGCTGGATGGTTCCTGCCGAAAAGTGCTGATCAACAACAGCCTGGATGAGCCCCGGGCCATCGCTGTTTTCCCCAGGAAGGGGTAAGTTTATGGCCAGCAGAAAAGAGATCCAGGGAAGAAGGGCCTGGCGGAAGAGATGCACTTGGAGGGTGCCTATATATTATTGGTATTGGGATGTTCCTGTATTCACTCAACCTCTGGGTGCCATCTTCCCATGCCTTGGTAATGATGGCACTGTTGTGTCTCAGGTACCTCTTCTGGACAGACTGGGGCCACATTGCCAAGATTGAACGGGCCAACCTGGATGGCTCTGAGCGGAAGGTCCTCATCAACACAGACCTGGGTTGGCCCAATGGCCTTACCCTGGACTATGATACCCGCAGGTGGGAATCTTGTCCCAAACAACCTCCTGGAAATAGGGCGGGCAGAGGAGTGGATGGTTGACATTGAACTAGCAAAAATGAAAAAATAGAAAAGAAAGCTCCTTGGTAGGTGGGCAAGAGAAAGCAGTGAGAAGGATGAGGGAACATTCTTAGAGTGGAGGTTGTTGAATACAGCCCTTAACCCTCACATGGGCTTCTTTGGCTGGTTTATGTGGGGTTTTTTGGTTTAGTTTTGTTTGTTTTTAAATGGCATAGAACTATGCATGGACATTGTACCAATGTCAATTTCCTGATTTTATTTCCATTTATTTTGGGGGTGGCTAGCTGGTATGGGGATACATACCCTTGACTGTGGTGTTATGAGCACCACACTCTAACAAACTGAGCTCACCAGCCAGCCCCATGGTTTATGTGCTTTTAATTTAAGTAGCTTAGCAGGTGTGTCCTTTGGCTGGACCACATCCCACTCCCCATCATCCAGCTAAGGGCTGATTCTTGTATTTGTTATTCTCTTGATCCCTTCAGGCACTGGATTTTGCAACTTCTGTCTAGTTAGAAAATACTGGAGGGCTGGAGAAGAGAATGAAAGGGGGTCTTTAGCAGTCTGTTGCCCTTTCTGCCCCCAGAAGGAAAAGGAATCAAATTTACCTAGAGCTTTGGCAGAATGTCCTCTTCTTTTAACCTCAGTGAGATCCACGTAGACTGAATTCTTTTCTTGATGACCCTTAGTAAGAATTTGGGCTTAGACTCTTGGGTAGGAGTCAAAGGTAATCAAGCTGCTGAAGATGAAGTTGGGTGATGACTCCTCTGAAGTCACTAGACTTTCTACCCCTCCCCAGAACAGCCCTGGCCTTCCCCCTTATGAGTCACCCCTTTCCTCTTCAGCTTTGGGTTTTACAGTGACCTCTCATGACCTGTCATCAAGGGTGTTTCTTGACTGCTCACATCACCTGCCAGTTCAGCGCAGGGGGAAAGATACCTCCTTAGGGGGAAGAGCTGGGCTCCCTGGCAAATGTTTTGAGCAGCCACCCTTCTCTCCTTTTCTTTGCAGGATCTACTGGGTAGATGCACATCTGGACCGGATTGAGAGCGCTGACCTCAATGGAAAGCTACGGCAGGTCTTGGTCAGCCATGTCTCCCACCCCTTTGCCCTCACACAGGTACTGGCTCAGGAGAGAGGTAACTAAACCTCCTTGACCTACCAAGGAAAAAGACCTACCAAACCTGGGGCTGAAACAGGAATTCTCACTGAGACATTTAAAAACCTTAATCCGTTTTTGACAAACATCATCCACCATGTCTGTATTCTGTATTATATATATCCTGCCAGCCAAAAAGATTTTGTCTGGCTTTACTTAATGATAAGCATGACAAGCTTTTTTCTTTCATACTGCAAATGTAAACTACAGGGTAATACCAAATATGGTTTTTCAATATACGAGTTTCCCTCCAGAGTTTCTGACACCTTCACTGCCCCTTCCCACCCTGGTTGAGAATTTCATGATCATTGCATTAGAAGGTAGCCACCCACAGAAGTAAACAGACGATTTGGGTCAGGGCTCAGAGCAAAGGATCCAGAAGAACAGGGACCTAGAAGAACCTTGAAATTTATGACTGTTTGCTAGGTCGGGAGCCACTCAGTCAACTGACTGAGGACTGAGTGTTAGGTGCTGGACAATCAGAGATGAATGGAACACATTCTTGTCCTTGAAGAACTTAATCTGGTGGGACAGATAAATGTGTAAACAAATTACCTTAGAGTGTCAAAACTCACTTGTAGAAGTGACTGCAAGGTACAGAACAGCATGGAGGAGAGAATGGTGAACTCTGTAAGGATTTGGGGAGATTCTTGGACAGTGTCATATCTGGGGATGTACAGAAGTTGACCTGGTAAATAAGAGATAAAAAGGGCATTTCAGCAGAGGGAATAGCACATGCTGAGGCCCAGAAACTGTACCAGAGTCTGATTGCTGAATAATACTTACTCTTTTTTGGGTTTCCCCATTGAGTAGCAGGACAGGTGGATCTACTGGACAGACTGGCAGACCAAGTCAATCCAGCGTGTTGATAAGTACTCAGGCCGGAACAAGGAGACGGTTTTGGCAAATGTGGAAGGGCTCATGGATATCATCGTGGTTTCCCCTCAACGGCAGACAGGTGGGTTCCTGGTCCTGAGCCTGCTTCCTTATCATCAGAGGGGTTGGGTGGTCACCCCAGGGACTGTTAGTGACCAAGATAATTAAGGCCATGGGAGAACCTTTCAATTCACATTTTATGCTCTTAGATCTTTTCACCCCCTTGTGTTTATACCCCTCCTGCTCTAGTGATCCTGGGAGTGGGGTAGCCCCAGATTTCCTTCTTTTTGAGAAGTTTAAACTGGGAGACACAGTTCTGCCCCAGACCAGACACTCATCTGCTTTGCCTCCAGGGACCAATGCCTGTGGTGTGAATAATGGTGGCTGTACCCACCTCTGCTTTGCCAGAGCCTCGGACTTTGTGTGTGCCTGTCCTGACGAGCCTGATGGCTGGCCCTGCTCCCTTGGTGAGTTGGACTGATGGCCCCTGGAATAGCAGAGCCCTTGGAAAGGCAGGGGATCAGCAGCCTCAACTTGGTCCTTCTGGGTGGGATTCCCTGGCCCTGCTCCCTTGGTGAGTTGGACTGATGGCCCCTGGAATAACAGAGCCCTTGGAAAGGCAGGGGATCAGCAGCCTCAACTTGGTCCTTCTGGGTGGGATTCCCCCTTCAGAAGGTATTATAGCGGAGTGATTGGGAGCAATGCATTTGGGCTTTGGAATCCCTCAGACCTGGGTTTGTCTGGCCTCTGGCATTTACTAGAACAGAATTCACGTCTCCTGGTTTCCAGATCCCTGCTTTGGGGATCATCAGTGAGTGACCTGTGCATTACTCTCTCTTCCGGACTTTTGTGGGCCAGTTATCTCATCCAGCTATTAATATTTAACCCAAGTTCTTTTTATTTAGTATTAAGAAGAGCCTCTAATGAGGATACCTGGGGTTAGGGCAGCTAAAAGATTCCTTTGTCAGATTCTTCAGCTGCTACTCCAGGACCAGATGTAGAGCTTTGGGGCTTCAGTGGCCCACTCCAGCCCTCTTTTCTCTCTAGTACCTGGCCAGGTGCCCCCAGCTCCTCGGGCTACCAGCATGAGTGAACAGAGCCCAGTGCTACCCAACACACTACCTACCACCTTGCGTTCTTCTACCATGCGGACCCACACATCTCTGGAGGAGGTGGAAGGCAGGTAAGTAGGTTCCATACAGGATTGATGGCCCTTTGATTCAAATCACCATCCCCCATCAGAAGAAAACCATAGTCCCAGCTTGATAAT
>NW_007739839.1:18623-19947 GCF_000696425.1 Galeopterus variegatus
GGCCCTTTGATTCAAATCACCATCCCCCATCAGAAGAAAACCATAGTCCCAGCTTGATAATTCTGGCAGAAGGGAGGTAGGTCACATCATTAACCACTAGTCCCTGCTATTTGGGACAGGAGGTGATATATAGACTTGTTGATTGTTACAAGTGATTCCCTTTTTAGCTCTGAGGGCAAGGAGCTTTAAGAATAGCTCTAAAGAAAAATCACTCAGGAGTCTCCCACGTAGCATTTCTCCTTCTTCCTCTCTGTGACATTTGCTGTCACATCACAGGTTTGGTATGTGGTCTTGTCCTACAGTGGTCTCTGGGCTGTGGCTTCATGACTTGGAACAAAAGTGTTTCCCCAGGGGTGTGATGATCTTAGCTTATAATGACCCTAGCACTCAAACACACACACGCCATTATTAAGTAAGCAAGCATAACCATGAACAGTTCTCAAATCAGGTATAAAATACTGTATTTCATTAAGTTGAAGATGCTATCAATTATAAAATGGATCCTGATTTGCAAGATGAAACTGAAAACCTGACCACCAACAATTGTGAAATTCCATTGATTTTAAGTCACGTTCCCATTTCAGAAATGTTAGACTACAGAAAAAATGCAAATCTTAAAATTGATGAAATAGGGCCGGCCCGGTGGCACACTGGAGAGTGCGCCACTTGGGAGCACGGCGGCGCTCCCACCAAGGATTCGGATCCCATGTGGAGACCGGTTCCCGCTCACTGGCTGAGCGTGGTGCGGGCGCGACACCGAGGGTTGCGATCCCGTTGCCGGTTGGTAAAAAAGACAAAAAGGANAAAAAAAAATTGATGATATATGTGACATTCAATTTAGAGAAGTTTTTATAACTATGTTTTTTCATTTATATTTTATGAAAAATAATCTGGAAGTATACTCAGGAATAAAGAAGAAATGAGTACCTATATACCCCTATATAATGACTCTTAATGTTTTGATGTCTGTCTTTCCAGATATTTTTTTAAAATTAGAATAATTTTTTTCACTGCAATGTACTGGTCTCTTATTTTTAATATCAACTATGGCTTAAAAGGTAATTAACACTTCATTTCAATCCTGAAAGCAGAAACATAGTAATAATCCCAAATAAGAAAACTAGACTCAATGTCTCTAAAGTTATGATTTGCATATGATCAAATTCATATTCTATGTGCCCCATTCTTTTTAGTATAGTTTGTAAAGAAAAGCAAACACCCAAGTATAAACATGTACCTTTCTTGTTACGGTTAAGTACTGATTATCATTATTAATTATTATTAATCTCTGATTTTCTTTAGGTTTATTTAGAAAACTTTTTTT
>NW_007739839.1:20990-22764 GCF_000696425.1 Galeopterus variegatus
TATCATTATTAATTATTATTAATCTCTGATTTTCTTTAGGTTTATTTAGAAAACTTTTTTTTGTTTTGGGGCTTTTTTTTGTTTGTTTGTTAGGGTTTTTTTGCAGCTGGCTAGTTACAAAACCTTTGAACCCTTCTCTGAACTTTTCTTTTCTTGTCTGAGTTCTGTTTGAAGATTCAGTGCATCTTGGTTTCAGATGCTCTTGCAAGTAGCTTTTCTCCAGCCTCTTAGGAGATGCCTGTAATTGCCTTCTCATAATGTGCCTCAAAGAAGTTACCTTCTGAGCATTTCAAGTTAGTTATCTGGCCCTCCCTCTGGATATCTTGCGTATTCCCTTGTGAAAAAATGAAGGGAAGAAAAACAATTTTTTTTAACCTTGTGATATTTATTTATTTATTTATTGGTGACTACAAAGCCTGGCTTTATTTGTTACAAGGTTCAGAGAGCTGAGCAACACAACTGACCATTCTCAGCACTTTATACAATGTGTTCTCTTTATGATGCTATTAGCCTTTAGTACAAAAAGAAGCATGTCGGGCTGTCTCTTACTTCCCCCACTTACATTCATCCCTTTGAGCAATTCATTGAAGGTGGTGAAAAGACCCCTGTACTTGAGGTCAAAAGAGGGAGATGGAGTCCTAGCTGTGTGGACTTGGGCAAGGCATTTCCTTGTGTGAGGGCTCAGTTTCCTCCTCCTTGTTTGGTAGCTCTTCATCAATCCTCATCTTTGTGGTTATCTTTTTTGTTTTTGCTCCCTGTTGGTACTCCCTGGGCCTGGCACTGCTCCTGACTATGTCATGGCTGGGTAGTTTGGGGACAGTTTTGGAGGCTGGGAAGTCTAAGGTCCAAGGAACACATCTGGTGAGGGCCTTCTTGGTGAGAACTTTCTGCAGAGTCCCAAGGCAATGCAGATTATCGCATGATGAAAATGGCAAGAGCACATCTGACCCTGTGATATTTAGACCTCGTGATGATCTTTAGACAGTCAGATTTGTTCAGGTAGCAGCTTCTTCCTACCCTTACCCATAGTTTAGGAAAGACTATTGTTGATGTCCTTAGTATTCTTTCTGCAGACTTAGGCTTTCAGCTCCCTCCCAAACCTGCTTCTCATTTTTAGTGGTACACGTTTAAAACACATGTAAACATGGTATAGTGGCTTGAAAACAGTGACTCACACTGATTTTTCCCCATTTCCTGGTGGTCTTGCCCTCTCCGTGCTCCTGATATCTCCCATCTGATGCATTCTCATACCTGAAAGCCCCATTCACAGGCTTTTCTCTCTGTCCTTCCCAGGCCTTTTCCTCTTTCCTGGAGGAAGGCAAGATCTTCACTGAGTATAAGCAGTCTTCACATTCAGTTTTCTATGCCCCCAGATGCTCTGAAAGGGACGCCCGGCTGGGCCTCTGTGCACATTCCAATGAGGCCATACCTGCTGCTTCAGGTAAGCCCTGAGTGCCCAACTGTTTTGGAAATACAATGTAAGGAATCTAAGTCTCCACTGATATCTCTCATAACCTTCGTGGGTACTCTTTGGGGTTGATGAACTCTTTTCTTATACTAAATCCATAGAAATAATAATCATAGTGGCCACCACTTAGGATGTGCTTTCCATATGTCAGGCTATATATGCCATATACGTGTGTGTGCATTATGTGTACATGTAGACACTCTCTGCCAGCCTTGTGAGCAATTTATTACTTACATTTAACTAATGAGAAAATGTAGGCTTGTAAGTTAAGCATCTTGCCTTAAGTCACTTAGCTAGTAAGTGGTG
>NW_007739839.1:23356-24498 GCF_000696425.1 Galeopterus variegatus
AATCATAGTGGCCACCACTTAGGATGTGCTTTCCATATGTCAGGCTATATATGCCATATACATGTGTGTGCATTATGTGTACATGTAGACACTCTCTGCCAGCCTTATGAGCAATTTATTACTTACATTTAACTAAAGAGAAAATGTAGGCTTGTAAGTTAAGCATCTTGCCTTAAGTCACTTAGCTAGTAAGTGGTGGAATTGGGATTGGAGATGCCAGCAGAGTGATAGGTTTCTACTCAGCCTCCTCATCCTTCCTCCCATGGCCTCTTCTGAGTAGGAAGCCCCTAGCCATTCTCAGATGATGTCAAATCCAACACCTACAAAAGGAGGACTTCATCTTTCCATCCCTCATGCGAGCACCAGCTAGAAGGCTTTCAGTGGTTTCTGCCTAGTGTCTTTCTGTTCTTCCTAGGGGAAGGACTTCACATCAGCTATGCCATTGGTGGACTCCTCAGTATTCTGCTGATTTTGGTGGTGATTGCAGCTTTGATGCTGTACAGGTAACCTTAGCCTTGCTGCAGGGGCCATATGCTCACTGGTCTTCATTAGCATGTCTGGAATCTCCTGAAGCTCCATAGTTCACTGAATCAACGTCCGACCAGCTTAGTTTCAAGGTTGGGTCCCTGGTCAGAGCAGCAGAAGGGAAGGGCAGCAACCTGAATACTTACTTTTCTTCTCCAGTCACAGCCTAAGCAGTTTCCTCCTTTAATGACCACAGCAACAATGACCCTTGGGATTTTCTTTATAGACTATGATACTAGTGGCACAGAGGATGTTACCCAAGGTCACACAGTAAGAGGCAGAGCTGGGATTGACACTAGAATCTTTGCTTTTTCCATTCCCCCACAATACCTCAAATAATTGAAATTGGAAATGATTTTCCATTCACACAAACACAACTTTTTACTACAATATTGGTTGATATACTCATATCATTGCTTAGTGGCTATATTAGTCCATCTCTGCTGTTTATAACAGAAATACCTGAAACTGAGTAATTTGTAAAGAAACTATATTTATTGCTTACAGTTTTGGGGGTTGGGAAGTTCAAAGTCCAGGGAACACATCTGGTGAGGGCCTTGGTGGTGGTGACGCTATTCAGTGATGCAGGGTGTCACATGGCAGATGGCTTGAGCAGA
>NW_007739839.1:25448-33729 GCF_000696425.1 Galeopterus variegatus
GTAGAATGGTGTCATTTTCAATTTAGAATCTTCTTTTTATGTCCCTCTTTCTTTATATTTTTCCCCAAATGCTTTAAACACACCTTACAGCAAAAATGTTTGGATTTTGCTGCTGCTAATAATAATAATAATAATAACAATAATAGTAACAGTTACCATTTAATGTATATGTATCAGGTATACATATCTGACATAGGTATTATTATCCCTCACTTTACAGATGAGGATCTGAGGCTCAGAAAGTTTAGATTATGTCTACCAAGATCCCAGCTAGTAAGTAACAGAGGTGGGAATGAAACGTAGGTCTGTCTTGACTGTGAAGCTCAGTGTATTAGTTATCCATTGCTGCATAACAAATTACCCTAAAATGTAGTGAATTAAAATGATGTCAGTTTATTATCTCATGGTTTTTTGTGGGTCAGAAATCTGGAAGCAGACTAGCTAGGTGCCTCCTCTGCCTCAAGCTCTCTCACAGGCTGTTGTCCAGGTATCAGCTGGGGTTGCAGTCTCATATCAAGGCTTGACTGGGGAAAGATTCCCTTCCATGTGTACTCATGTAGTTTTTGGCAGGATTCAGTTCCTCACAGCCTGCTGGCTGGAGGCCCCCTCATCAGTTTGTTACCTTGTGTGCCTATCCATAGGACAGCTTGCAACATGGCAGCTTGCTTCTCCTAGAGCAAGAGCAAGAGAGGGAGAAGGAGGGTAACCCAAGACCTAAGCCAGTTTCTTCGTAACCTAATCTAGTATCTATCACTTTTGCATATTCTTTTCATTAGAATAGTCACCAGATCCAGCCTACACTCAAGGGGAGGGGATTCAGAAAGGCATGCATACCAGGAGGCGGGGATCACCGGGACCATCCAGAGGCTGCCTTCCAGCTCAGGTTACAACTTTCCCAGGTATTACCTGCATAAAGAGGTGAACTAATTTCTCATCACCTTTTCTCCTAAAGACACAAAAAATCCAAGTTCACAGATCCTGGAATGGGGAACCTGACCTACAGCAACCCCTCCTACCGAACTTCCACCCAGGAAGTGAAAATTGAAGCAATCCCCAAACCAGCCATGTACAATCAACTGTGCTATAAGAAAGAGGTAAAAACTGAAATTTATATTCAAGGTTTTTTGGGGGGTGGGGGTGGGTAGGGAGGGATTATGTTCCAGTTGCCTGAATAGATCAGTAAGGGTTGCTGAGTAGTCGCATCTACCATTTTGAAAGTTATACTGAACAGAAGAACTGAATGTAATTTGGGTTTCTGGGGAGACCTAGAATCTTTGAGGGTCCAGCTTGAGGGACCCTAGTGAGAACAATATTAAAAAGCAGATCCCAGAAGATTTAGGTCTAAATGCAGTGAGTAAGAGTATCTCTTGCCAGGAGATATTTTTCCAGGCTCACAGGTTCTTTCTCTCACGGGGTTGTCATTTCCCTGCAATGAGGCTGTGCCCCCTCTGAAACAAGGGAGCTCTCTTAGACAATACCCCAAAACCCACAGAGCTCCTGGACTCTCCCTTTTCTAACCTCCGATCCAAGCTGGCACCTATGGCTGTGAATGGCTGTTTTTTCACTATCTTTGCTCTTATCACAGAGTCTTAAGAAATGTTTCTAGAATTTTTAAAGTTTGTGTGGTTTTTTTTTTTTTTCTTTTTCTTTTTTTAACTCCTTTGTCACTTCAGTGGAGAATTATCTGCTGAATGTTTAGGCATGAAAAACAGTCCCATTTCCACAAGGGATCTATATATAGCCTGGGATTTCAGATTTCCCTAGTCTGATATAACCTTTGTTTTTTCCTAAAATCCTGTAAACTTTCATTAGAGGGTATTCCTTATGAGACCCTAATCAGTCTACTTTTTTGGCCTGTCTAGCACAGTCAAAACCTGCCCTCACACCTGCGGGGCTCTCATGCATAATGAATACATTTTACATAATAATCTTGTGCTTTCTGGATCCATGAATTCTCATATTAAAAAACTTCCACTACAGGCAAAACATAACCTGCAGAGATAGCTTGTAGTTCTAGGAATGGCAGACCCCTTCTCAATTAATATCTTTGAAAGAAAGACTCTTGAAGATTCCCGGGTTCCTGGAGTGTCTGATGCCCCATAAAAGAACCATAATAAAGGCCATAGGTTAGAAATTAAAATTGTGTGATGTCTTTCTTTTGTTGTCTGCTTCTTTCTCAGCAGCTCTTTCACCCCTCTGATAGTCTTTCACCCTTTCTCTTCTGATTTCCTCTTGATTTCAGGTACCTGTTGCTGTGTGTTTGTAGAGGGAGTGGTGTCCCCCAAATTGCTAGTGCCATGTCCCCCACCTCTTCCTAACTTAACCATTGTGTTTCTGTGATGAAGACTCTGAGTGGCCTGCATCTTATCTTATACTAATTTCAGCTTGGTGGGTGTGCTGGATGAATAGGTGTCTCTGTGTATGCTGAGTGCTGTTTGTGTCTCTGCATGATCAAGGGAGCTGTCACTCCCAGAGGGCAGGGACCATTGTTTTATATTGTGTAATCATCCAAGCACCTAGCACAATATCCTGCTTAATGTAGGGGCTCCATAAATATCTGTGGAATTGAATTGTTACTAAAATAGAGCAGCAGTTGCAGGACTCTTGGCAGGAACATTATCCCAGGGACAGAACCCAAGTGATGGCCTATTTTTTTCTGGCAGTGGCAGCATGTTGGTTGGTATCCCCCAGAAGCTAGGAGTGAGGCTACACTTTGAGGAATCCATAAAGGGAGAAGCCTGAGCAGAACTCAGGCTGTTGTTGGAACAATACCAGGTTGCTTGGGAATGGTCCCAGGGCTCAGGGGAGCAGAGCCAAAGTAATCTCCCAAAAAGGGTTATAGGTTAGGGACACCCCACTAGATTGGTATTTAGAACCCAAATAAAGATTTTCTAGATCCCTCCTGTGTTAACTCTCCCGTGTTTTCTCCTTAGAAATCAGAAAAAAGAGATAATTAAGAACAAACTAACACATAAAGTAGTTTAAAGTCCCAAATAAGTGCACATTTTACTTGCTTTTGCCAATTGCTTTTGATTATTTATATCAGCATGATGCCCCATTAATAAACCACAATAGCAGTGTAACAAGAGCTAACATGTTTAGTCATCTTCTGTCAAGCACACTAATAATTGCATTCCATGTATCACCTCATTTAACCCTAACAGTAATGGGTTGTGAGAGGTGTGGATACTGTTATTCTCCCTACACTGCAGATGTGGAGACTGAGTTTTAGAGATGTTAAGTAATTTGCCCAAGTTGACATAGCCAGTGAAGGGATGATGCAGAACCAGAAGCCATGGGTATCCCTCCTCCCTGTAGGCTAATGGTGATAATTATCATAGCTGCTTCTCTCCTTTTAGGCTAGCCTTCATATATTTGCTCTTATCAAGTGTCCCCATTTGTTTGTGGGATCTTTGTGCTCTCTTTGCCCATTCTTTGCCCATCCACTTCCTTTTTCAGTTCATCAGGAGACCCTTTGTAGAGAGCCAACTGACTGATCCTGTCTCCTCACTCTCCACCCTAGGGAGGGCCTGACCATAACTACACCAAGGAGAAGATCAAGATTGTAGAGGGAATCTGCCTCCTATCTGGGGACGATGCTGAGTGGGATGACCTCAAGCAACTGCGCGGCTCACGGGGGGGCCTTCTCCGGGATCACGTATGCATGAAGACAGACACAGTGTCCATCCAGGCCAGCTCTGGCTCCCTGGATGACACGGAGACAGAGCAGCTGTTGCAGGAAGAGCAGTCTGAGTGTAGCAGCGTCCATACTGCAGCCACTCCAGAAAGACGGGGCTCTCTGCCAGACACGGGCTGGAAGCATGAACGCAAGCTCTCCTCAGAGAGCCAGGTCTAAATGCCCACGTCCTCTTCCCTGCCTGCCTGTTCCTTCTCCTTTATGGACCTCCAGTCCTAGTGCTCACTTACACAGAAGGCCCCTTTTCTATGTGCTCGTTCTTCTCCTCCTATCCCATAACTGCTCCCAAGCCCAGGCTGTTTTCAACCTGAATCCATAACTACGTGTGCACAAGAAATGATGGCACATAGCAAGAATTTAGACCTAAATTTTACCATGAATCTCACCTCTTACACTCCATCCTGGGCCCTTGAAACTGGGTTTAGTAATAACTCCTCGTCAGTGTAGACCTCCACCACCCCTTCCCCTGGGACTCTCAGTGCCTGCCCCATAGCATTGACACAGCTGATCACCCAAGACTGCACTCTCCCCCATCACAGCTGGCATGACCTCCTCAATGAGAGAACTTGCCTGCCAGGGGCTGGGGCAGGGGGTTGTGGGTAAAGAGAGTGATGAAGGATAGAGGCTGAGAGAAGAGAAGGTCAGCCCAGCTGGTATGGGCATCTGAGAAACCTCCAGTCTCAAGTGTGTTGGTAATATGAAAAAGCTTTGGGGGGTAGTTGTGCCTAAGTGTCCTGTCCATTGCTGGCAGTGGACATTGTTCTCGCCTCAGGAATCACTGCTTTTCCAGCTGCAGATACTGGTGAGATGTAAGTGTTCTCAAGCTGTTCTTCCTCCTGCTGGAATATCTGGAGCCACTGTTACCTTCAAATGACTGGGAGCCCCTGACACCCTCCACTGGCTGATAAGAATTCCCTCCTGGTGCCACCATTGGCCGGTACCTTTCCTAAGTCTTTAAGTAACCAGGTTGTGAGCCAGTGGCTTGAGTGAATGTTGGGCCATGGAGGCTGAGTCTCTAAAACGTCTAAGAAGCCCTGCCTAGACCAAACATAGCATACCACCTGAACTTTAATGTTCCGCCACTCTCACCCTTATTCTCTGGGATGCTAAGGAAAGAGATTCTGAAAAAATCTTTCAAAGACCAGAATTTTTCGTAAATGGTCAGGAAGAGCAGTTGGATTAGAGACTTGGGACACTCAGGGCCTAAATGGAAGTATCCATGAGGTTGAACCTCCTGTGTTCTTTCTCAAGTGCTCAGGGATCTAAGTCAGTGGACAGAGAGCCTGTGGCTATGGAGTGGTGAAGTTCCTATTGTAACTCTTCTCAGCTGAGTGACTTACTTTCCATGCTGAGATGCCATCATTTGGTTCATGTGCATTCACACAAAGGTCATGTGTTCCGCTAGTATCAGGGGAGTTGAGACTGTTTTCTGCCCTACAACCTCTCCCTATTTCTATTTTTTTATTTTGGCCCAATTTTCCTTTTCCTTTTTTTGATGGCTGTCCAGTGCGGGGATCCTAACTCTTCACCTTGGTGTTATCGGCACCATGCTCTCCCAAGTGAGCTAACTGGCCAGCCCCACCAATTTGCTTTTTCTGACCTAGCCTTGTGGCAGCAGCAATCTCCAAAGTCCTATGGAGGAGGACTAAATAAAGATGCAAAGGGGTGGGCAAGGAGTAGAAAGATAGAACCACTCATGAAGCCCTCCCAGCCCAGGGAAGACCCACGACTTTTCTCTCCAGGACGTAGAAGTAATAGGACAAGATGATAGGGATAAGAATGGAGGGGAGGGCTTCTAGGGGAAGTTTCCTCATTTGAAACATGTCCCGTGGTTATTGGTATTGAGAAACCAGCTGTCAAACATGGGTGAAAAAGAAGGATAAGATCAAATCTTTTCTGGTAGGTTCTAAGACTGTTAGAGACAGATGCCAAGCCCTCAGCCCCACTCTCGGTAGCCAGCCCCAGATCTGGGCCTACCTATACAGTGAGGCCTGGCTAATGAGGCTTTTCCAGTGCAGGAAGTGGGAAAGGTGAGGTGCCACTTCCAGGAGGAAAGGGGGACATTTCACACGTGATGAGGCAGTAAAAGAAGGAGCACTTTGGGTCCTCCGACTCACAGTTGGGGAGGAGGAGAAAATAGAAAGGTGGCATTTTCCTGATTGGAAAGGGGAAAGGATCTTATTGCACTTGGGCTATTCAGAATGTAGAAAGGACATATTTGAGGAAATATCTATTGGAGCACTGATTTACTCTGTAAAAAGCAAAATCTCTCTGTCCTAAACTAATGGAAGTGATTCTCCTGCGCTCATGTGTAATGGTTTTAACGTTACTCACTGGAGAGATTGGACTTTCTGGAGTTATTTAACCACTATGTTCAGTATTTTAGGACTTTATGATAATTTAATATAAATTTAGCTTTTCTTAATCACCTCGCCTGGCTTGGAGTCATGACTAATCCTGCACCTGCTCTGTCTGGCAGACCCATGCTGTGGAAAACCTGCTTGCAGACATCACCTCTAAGTCCTTGAGGGATGTGGGGACAGTGAAGAGCAATAAAGGGTGTGAGGTTCCTGCTGGAGTCACAGCTCATCTTGAGAACATAGGTCAAGACCAGAGTTCATTGACTCAAGAAACCCTTATTTCCTCTGGAAGAGGAATGATGGATAAATCTCATGTTGTGTGCTAACTTTGATTAGTTGGTAGTGGCTGCTTAAGGGTCTGTCCAGAATCAGTGAGAAAACTAACATGATTGTTAGTGACATCTCCTTCGGGCACCAGAAGAAAATGTCATGACATGTATACTATGTATCTTCTATTTCTGTTCTAGGTCTTTGAGGACTTCATTGTCACAGAACTTGAGTGCCTTGCAGTGGTGGTCACTGGCAACATTGTCTGATGTAGTAAGAAAAGTATTGGCATGGGGACAAGGAGGGCTAATTCCAGTCCCAGATCTGCCACTAGCTCTGAATGATCTTAGTCAACTTTCATAGTTATTCTGAGAATGGGTCAAATGATCACTAAGATTCCATTTATTTTTAAAAACCTGTTTTCTCATAACTTATTCACTATATCTCAGGCTGGAACAAGGAGCTGGGGATCCCTTCTCAGGCTCTCTGGATGTAATACAGCTCAGTGAAAATTGGGAATCATGCTAATCTCAAAGCCAGATGTAAAATTTGATGTCGTCTCAATCATTGATTTTCTAAACAACAAACCATCTATAGAATAATGCCCCAATTCACTCATTCATCTATGGGCCAGGCATTGCGCATGCCTAAATAAGACATAATCTCACAGAGCTTAGAGTCTAGCAATACCACTACCAGCAGCCACCATGCCCCCCCCAAAAAAGAGAGAAAATGAAAGCAAGAAAAACTGAACCCTCTTGTATTAAAGTGACAAGAGATATAAACTACAGTGTATAAACTACAATGTATAATTTTTCCAACTTTGGTGAGGGATAAATGTGCTAGAACAAAAACAAGTGGAACAGCTCAAGGATAACTGTCCCTCCCCGACTCTTCTTTTTTGGAAAAAAAACAAAAATAAAAACTCACAACAGAGAGAAAAGGAGGACATCTTGGGGATGAAACAAGGGTTGGAAATTCCTTGCCTGTTCCTCTCAATATAAAACCCGAAACTGATATGTACGGAGAAGGTGGGCCAAATTCTACCAAATGAAATATTTTTGCAAACTAATTACATTTAAAATGTAGTCACTGCCCTCTTTCTATATTGTATGAAGAAACTGGAACCTAAAATGAAAAGATCTCTGGCTCATAGAAAGGTTTCCATGGCATGCATTGAAGCTTTCCCAAAACCTAGGCCTGAAGAAAACAAAGTCGGTGGTGCACAGAAACTTAGAAGAAGCATCTAGAAGAGCTGAGGGTGCATAAGATTCTTAGTGTAATGCACTAATTGTAATTCAAGGGTATCCAGTAAGTTTTCTCTGATTTCTGTTTATGGACATAATGATAAAAGAAATGTAGTGGAGTCATTTTTAAGGCTAAGAAACAATCTAATAACTGTGTCTTTTCTTCATATGTGAAGATGACTCAACTGATCCACTTAAAAGAATGTGTATTTTGGGATGTTTTAGGCAGTCTTTGTTTTGAAACATTCCCTCACTTGCCCATTTACTTTCTCTCCAGATCATTCTCTCGTTAACCAGTTGGCAGAAGGTTTTATTTCCAATCATGGCTCCAACTCACAATTTTGGACTCCTCAACATGGTGTTAAAACAGACCCAGACAGCATAATTAAGGGTCTGAGTTTAAACCCAAGGTTAAGTTAGCCCCAAGCTACACTATCTGCTTATTTCATTTTACAGGACATAAAGAGCCAAGAACTCTCACATATCATGCTCTTGGTGGTTTTCCCTCCAGCCCCTAAAAGCCTGCTGATAGCCTGCTAATGAGGTCCCCATATCTCCCTTCTGCCTCCTTCCTCTTTGGTGGAACTGATGCTTCTGTGGTCAAAGTTCTTGGGCTATGGAAAATGGGGTATGAGAAAAGAAAAGATAGGGCCGGCCCGGTGGCGCACTGCTACAGTGTGCCGCTTGGGAGCGCGGCAGCGCTCCCGCCG
>NW_007739840.1:0-718 GCF_000696425.1 Galeopterus variegatus
GATAGATAGATAGATAGATAAAGCTGGAGGCATCACACCACCTGACTTCAAAACATACTAAAAAAAAATAAATAAATAAACCAGTATGGTACTAGCATAAAACTGACACATGGATTAATGAAACAAAATAGAAAACCCAGAAATAAATCCATGCACTTACAGCCAACTAATCTTTGACAAATATTCCAATAACATCGATCATGGAATTGATAGACTTTTCAATAAATACTGTCGGGAAAACTGGATCACCACAGGCAGTAGGATATAAGTAGACCCTTATCTCTCACCTTTTACAAAAATCAACTTAAAATGGGTCATACACTTAAATGTAAGACCTGAAACTGAACTATAAAATTATTAGAAGAAAACANCAATGTGATTTTGATTTGCATTTTCCTGATTCTGAGTGATGTTCAGCATTTTCTAGTGTCCATTGGCCATTTCTATATCTTCCCTAGAGAAAAGTCTATTTAGCTCCTTTGCTCATAATTTATTCAGGTTACCTTTGTTTACTGTTAAGTTTTTTAAGTTCCTTGTACATTCTGCATATTAATCCCTTGTCAGATGCATAGTTTGCAAATATTTTATGTCATTTTGTAAGCTGTCTTTTCACTCTGGTAATTATATCTTCTGTTGTGTAGAGCTTTTTTGTTTGATATAATCTCATTTATTTATTCTTTTCTTGCTCGTGCTTTGGGGATCTTATTCATAAAGTCTT
>NW_007739840.1:2148-12249 GCF_000696425.1 Galeopterus variegatus
CCCTTTTTTTAGCAAGCCTAGCTAATGGTTTGTCTATTTTGCTTATCTTCTCAAAAAACAAACTTTTTCTTTCATTGATCTTTTGAATCACTTTTTATGTCTCTATTTCATTCAACTCTGCTCTGATCTTAATTATTTATTTCTGTCTGCTAATTGTGGGATTGGATTACTTTTTCTAGTTCGTTGAGGTATAGCATTTGGGTATGTATTTGAAATCTATTTCTTCAATGTAAGCATTTATTGCAATAAACTTCCCTCTTAGTACTACTTCTACAGTATCTCACATGTTTTGGAATGATGTCTCTTTATTTTCATTAGTTTCAAGAAATTTTTGATTTCCTGTTCAATTTATTCTCAAAAGCATAGATTATTCAGGACTATGTTTTTTTAATTTCCATGCATTTGTAGAGTTTCCAGAGTTTTGCTTGTTATTGATTTCTAGTTTTAATCTTTTGTGGTTTGAAAAGATACTTGAAATGATTTCAATTTTTAAAAAATTATTGAGACTTGATTTGTAACCTAACATGTGGTCTACCCTGGAAAATGTTCTATGTGCTTATGAGAAGAATGTGTATTTCCAGTCGATCTAAAGTATAGTTTAAATCCTGTGTTTATCTGTTTATTGCCTAGATGATCTGTCCAGTGCTGAAAGAGGGGTGTTCAGTTCCCCAACTATTATTGTGTTAGGGTCTATTTCTTTCTTTAGGACTAATAGTTTCTGCTTTATATATGGGTGTTCCAGTGTTGGGTGCATATACATTTATGATTATTATGTCTTCTTGCTGGATACATCCCTTTATCATTATACAGTGGCCCTCTTTGTCTCTTTTTATGGTTTTTGGTTTAAAGACTATTTTATTGGATATAAGAATATCTACTCCTTCTCATTTTTTGTTTTCATTTGCATGTATATCATTTTCCATCCCTTCATTGTTACTGTGTATGTGTCTTTACACGTGAGTTGAGTCTCTTGTAGACAGCACACAGTTTGGTCTAGCTTTTTAATCCATTCAATCAGTCTGTTTCTTTTGAGTGGGGAATTTAATCTATTTTCATTTGGGTTGTTATTGAAAGTTATTCTCTTGCTACTGGCATTTTATTATGTTTGGATATTTTAAGAATCTTTTGTTCCTTTCCTCCCTGTTATTGTTTGTCTTCAGTGTTTGTTGGTTGGTTGAAGTTGTAAGATATAGTTTCTTTCTCTTTCTCATTTGCATTTTTGTTCTACTAATGGGTTTTGTTCTCTCTTGTGTATTCATGGTAGTGATTATCATTTTTTTTATTCTAGATATCAGGAGTCCTTGAGGCCTTAAGGATATATTGTAGGGCTGGTCATGAGGTGGTGAACTCCCACAGTTTTTGTTTGTCTGGGAAATACACTATTCCTTCTTTATTTCTGAAAGATAACCTTACTGGCACAGTATTCTTTGCTCTCAGGTTTAGTTTGTTTGTTTTGTTTTTGTTTTCATTTTAGTATTTTGATTGTATCATCCCATTCTCTTCTGGACTACAGAATTTCTGCTGAGAAGTTTGCTGTTAGTCTAATGGAGACTCCTGTAGATGTGACTTGATGCTTTTCTCTTGCTGTTTGTATAATTCTGTCTTTGAGTTCTTCCAGCGTGACTATAATGTGTCTTGGAGAGAACCTTTTTAAATTGAATCTGTTTGGGGATCTTAGAGCCTCATGGATCTGAATGTCCATTTTTCTTCCTGTACAGGAATAGGGTTTTTTTGCTATTACTTCACTGAATAAATTTTCAATGTCTTTTCCTTTCTCCTTCCCTCTTTCATTTAAGGTGGTCTGCTAGTTCTCTTAGGTTTTCTGTGCTTTTTAAAATTCTTCTTTCTTTTTGGTCTGCCTGGGCTATTTCAAAAAGACTGTGTTCAGGATTGAAAATTCCTTTTTCTGCTTGTTCTAGCCTGCTGCTTAAGCATTCAGTTGTGTTTTTTATTTCAGTGAATGAATCTTTCAGTTCCAGGAATTCTGTTACATTATTGTTTAACATATTAATCTCTTTGTAGATTTCCTCCTTCAGATCCTGGACAATTTTTATCTTTTCCTTGTGTTGTCTAAGTGAGTCTTTTTGTATCTCATTGAGTTTCCATAGGATTGTTACCTGAAATTCTTTTGCAGTCATTTCAGGGGTTTCTGCTGTATAGGATCTGGTACTTGAGAATTACTATATTTTTTTGGTGGTGTCATATTTTCCTGGTTTCCCCCCCCCCATATTTCTAGTACTTCTACATTAATGTCTGGTCATCTGCAAGATCAGTCATTTCTTCTATTACTGTGGGGTGGGCTCTGAGGAGACAGATTTTCTCCTGTAATTGTGTTTTACATCGACCGTTGTGTAGGTTATTTTAGTATTGGTTGGGTAGATGAAGTAGTGTAATCTCTGTATGGGTTCTTCAGCTATATTCAATATCAGAGTTGTGTGTGAGTGCCTCCATGGCGTAGGCACTGGGGCACTTGGTGATTCCTCGCTGAGGTAAGTGACACTGTGTTCACTTGAGTTCTTGGGCAAAGAGTTTGTGTGCCCTGTCTCTTTTTGGCTGGGGTGGGTGACCCTGGGCATACTTGTTAGCATCCCAGCTACCATCCAGTACCCTGGAGTGATCTGAAAGTATTTAGCTTAAATGGATGACCCTGGGTGGGGATCCTGGGGTCAGGATTAGGAATTTAGGCTTTAGGAGAGATAATGATGGGTGCTTAATAGACCCTCAACTAGAGTAGGTGACTCAATAGTGTACCTGGGACTCTAGGCAGAGCCTTCCACCACCAGGGGAGGCACTGAGGTCCTCTTTAGTTTTGCTGTTGAAGTAGGCAATGCTCAGTGGTGTCTCTGATTTGCTTATGGGGCCCTGTATTCTTAGGAGGGACACCGTGGTGGTCTGCAGCACTGTTGCTGTAGTGGGGTACTCTGGGCAAGGTGTAAGCAGTTTTAGTCCTCTGTTGCTGCTCAGCTGGAGTGGTCCCTCTGGGTGAGTCAGCTGTGGCTGAGGACAGGTTGCTGTGATCCTAAGAGCATTCCTGGGACACTTTGAATCTCCTCAGCTGGGTTGGGCTGTTCCACATGGTGTTGCTGGTGCTGTGGATGGGCTGCTGCACTCCAAGAGAGATGAAGGATCCTTTTGAAGCCCCTTGCAGAAGTGGGCAGCCCTGGGCTGGCTCATAGGTGCTCCAAGCTTGTGCCTGTGCCCAAGAGAGGCATACATGTCCTCTACTTCCTCATTGTGGCTGAATGAAATGCAAGCAAAGGTGCATCACCGATGAAGATGGGTTTGCTGGCAGTGGCTAGATATTTCAGTTAATTAGTTTTCTGACCCTGGAAAGTCTGCACACTGACTCCCTCTGTCCTGAGGGTAGCACCTTCCATGCACTGGGCTGCCTGTTCCCAGGGTGCAGGAACTGTGTGGCTGTGGGTGTGGGCAAACCAGTACAGTTATGCTGTCACAGGGGAGTAAGGCTTCTGCACGGGATAGAGCTATATAGTCTCTGGTGTTGGGGCTGATATGAAATCTGCTATTGCTGCAGAAGTCTGAGGCTTGAGGGGTGAGGGTGGTTAGTGTATGGCCCTCTCATGGTCAGTTTGGACGTGTGGGCTACAAGGAGTTCCCCACACCAGGGGTCTGGCTACATGAGCTACACCCAAGATAAGCGTATGGGTTCTTCTCCCTCTTAGTCATAGTTTTAAGTATTGATTGAATGTCATACACACGTATGTGGGATCACCTGCCACAGGACTGGGTCCAAATATGGTGCCTTCTAGGTTTGCAAGGAGTATGCACTGACTCCTTCTGTTCTGAAGGTGACAACCTCACTGTACTGAACCATCTTTCAGGGTGAAACCAAGTGCCAATATTGGTTCCAATTTCTCCAGGGGATGGGGAGGGTGTCCCTCCTCCAGCCAAGGCAGCCACTTGTGCCTGCAGCAGTTCCTGACACAAAATGCATGACTACAGGTGCAGTAGCGACTCCCCCATGGGTTGGGTTACAGATCAGCTCACATTTGCATGGTCAGAAGCTCCTCCTCAGTCCCTGCCATGCCTAAGTGGGGGATGGGATGGTGTTGGCCCAGGAGAATTATTTTGCTCTTTGTTGCTACCCTGAGTCTCCACTCACCAAAGACTCTGCAACTCACTTGATGTATTCCTTCTCCCTTCTTTTCATTTTTTTCCTCAAAGTGTAGCTGGGCAGGCAATGTATTCTTCATCCATGTGAGAGAAATGAACAATGTCTCCTTCTTGTCAGCCATCTTATCTCTCTATATATATCCCAATTCCTTACTGCACAATGTTGCCACATGTCACCTGGATATGCAGTAGAGTTTACACTACAGGAAATTAACCCCAGAATTATGAAACTTGTAGCATATATGGGGCAGCTAGCACATCTGTCCTGTTACTCTTTGAAAAGAGCAACACCTTTTCTGGAATGTAAACAGTTCCTCTATGGTTAAAGAATGAGATCTTTAGCTTTTCAACACACATCAAAATTTTGACTGATGGCTCTGAAAAGGTAAATTCTCAAATCTCTTGAGAGAAATACACAATCTCTAATTTCCAAGGTATGTTTGTTATTAATCATTCTTACACCCAGATGCTAGTGTTCTTTACTCTAAAAATCCTGGCGATACAGAAATGGCAGGAAAAATATTTTATGACATTGGTCCAGGCAAGGATTTTTGAATAAAAATTCAAAAGCAAATCAACAAAAACAAAATTACACAAATGGGATTGCATCAAACTAAAAAGCTCTTGCACAGCAATAGAAACAATCAAAAGAGTGAAAAGACAACCTACGGAATTGGAGAAAATCTTTGCAAACTATGCATCTGACAAGGGATTAATATTCAGAATATATGACAAATTCACACAACTCAATGCAATATAATAATTTAATTTAAAAAAAATAAGCAGAGATTTGAATCAGCATTTTTCAAAAGATGACATATAAAAGCCCAAAAAGTGAATAAAAAAATGCTCAACATAACTAATCGTTAAGAAAATATAAATCAAAAGCATGATTTGATAGCATTTCACCCAGTTAGAATGACTATTATCAAAAAAACAGAAAATATCAAATGCTAGTGAGAATGTGGTAAAAGGCAGACTCTAATACACTGTTGGTGAGAATGTAAATTTGTACAATCAATATGTAAAATAGTATGGAGTTTCCTCAGAAATTTATAAAAAGAACTCCTGTGTGATTCATCAATTTCACTACTGGGAATATATACAAAAAAAAAAATGACATCGGTATGACAAAATGACATCTGCACACCCATTGTATTAATTCATTTACTCCTGTGTGATTCATCAATTTCACTACTGGGAATATATAAAAAAAAAAAAAAAATGACATCGGTATGACAAAATGACATCTGCACACCCATTGTATTAATTCATTTCTGTTGCTTATAACAAAATACCTGGAATTGGATATTTTTTAAGAAAATTAATTTTATTGCTGACAGTTTCAGAGGCTGGGAAGTCCAAAGTCCAGGGAACGCATATGTTGAAGGCCTTGGTGGTGATGATAGTGACACAGGGGTCTCACATAGCAGAAAATGGCAGGGCAAAGAGAGAAGAGAGTCACTCCTTATCTTCTAAACCTCTCAAAATCACACCACTGACCACCATTATTAATCTATTTGGTATGGCATGGTCCTACAATATAATTACCTTTTCAAGACCCCACCTTTCAACTATCATATTAAGACTGCCTACCTTCTTAAAACTGTCACAGTGGGGACCAAGACTTTAACATATTAAACTTTTGAGGGGACACAATTCAATCCATAATAATCTACCCCTAGCCCACCAAAATTCATGTCCTTTTCACATACAAATGCATTAATCACATCGCCTAAATCTTAACTTGTTTCAGCTCAAAAGTCCAAAGTCTCAAGGTCCCATTTGAAAAGCATAGGATACATATTCTTGTTCAAAAAGGGATAAATAGGCCAAAATAAAGGGGTAATAGTTCCCAAACAATTCCAAAACCCAGCAGGGAAGGCATTAAATCTCAAAATTGGCGAATCATGCACCTTGACTCCATGCTTGACATCCTCTGCACATGGGGGTGGGGGTGGGTCCCCATGTCCTTGGGCAGCTCCACTTCTATGACTTTCCTGGTCTGAGGCTATGCTTCAGCTCTCACAAGCTAGCATTGCACACTGGTAGCTCCACAATTCTGGGGTTTCCATGGAAGTCCCACTCCCACAGCTCCACTAGGGTTGGACTTGGTGGGGATTTTCTGCTGCAAGTCTGACCCCATTTCCTTTAGGCATTGCTCTAGCAAAGGCTCCATGCAGTGAATCTACCGCCATGACAGATCTCTTCTTGGGCCTTCGGGCTTTTCCATACATCCTTTGAAGTCAGGGTAGAGGTTCCCAAGCCTTCACAACTCTGGCATTCTGTGAGGATACAGACCTAACACCATGTGGATGCTGAAGAGTCTTCCGGCTTATATTTCCCAAAGCTGCAGGTCCAGCCACAACTGGGGCCAAATTAGCCACAGCCGGAGCAGCCAAAGCAGCGAAAGTGCTGTGTGGGCAGCAGCATTCTAAGGTGGCCTTGGGCAGCAAGCCCATGGAGGGAGCCTTGGGTCTGTTCCCTGAGACAATTCTGTTTCCCTAGGCCTCTGGAAGTATAATGGAAGACTCAGTCTCGAAGATCTCTGAAATACCTTCAAGGTCTTTTTTTCCCCTTCTCTTGATAATCCCTTTTTTCTGTACTCATCTTCTTAGCAAATGATCACTGGTTAGTGACATTGCATTTTTCTCTTGAATATGATCTCTGCTTCTCTACCTCATGGCCAGGCAAATTTTCCAAATCTTTACATTCCACTTTCCTTTTAATTTCTGGTTTTACATCATGCCTTTTCTTCCATAACTTAGCATAGGCTATTACAATTAGCTATGCAGCTTCCTTAATGCTTTGCCACTGAGAAATTTCTTCTATCAGATATTCTCACTCACGGGCCGGCCCGTGGCTCACTCGGGAGAGTGTGGTGCTGATCACACCAAGGCCCCGGGTTCGGATCCCACAAAGGGATGGCCGGTTAGCTCACTTGGGAGAGCGTGATGCTGACAACCCCAAGTCAAGGGTTAAGATCCCCTTACCGGTCATCTTTTTAAAAAAAAAAAAAAAAAAAAAATTCTCACTCACAAATCTGAAGTTCCAACTTCCGTAAAGTCCTAGGGCATGGACACACTGCAGCCAAGTTCCTTTCTAGTTCACAGAAAGGCTGATGATCTTAGACCCAGTTCCAAAAAGCTTTTTCTCATTTACATCTGAGATCTTCTCAGAATGGCCTTTACTGTTCAACATTCTGCTCACCACCATTTAGCCAATCTCTAAGATGCTCCAAACTTTCCCTTGTCTTTTTGTCTTCTTCTGAGTCCTCCAAACTCCTCCAACCTTTGCTGACTCCACATTTTCAGGTATCTATAGCAACACCCCATTCCTTCATACCAATTTTCGGTGTTAGCCTGTTTCTGTTGTTTATAACAAAATACACAGTACTGAGTAATTTATAAATAAAATGAAATGTATTGCTTAGAGTTTCAGATGCTGGGAAGTCCAAAGTTCAGAGAATACATGTGGTGAGGGCCTTGATGGTGATGACAGTGACTCGGGGGTCTCACATGGCAGAAAATGGCAGAGGAGAGACAGGAGAGTCTCACTGCTCTCCTTCTAAAGTCTTCAAAACCACCTCCCTGACCACCATTATTAATCAATTCACTAGGCATGGTCCTCAGAATCTAATCACTTCTTCAGGGCCCCACCTTTCAATTATCATATTAAGACTTCCCATCCTCTTAAAACTGTCACAGTGGGGACCAAACCTTCAACACATTAAACATTTGGGGGGACACAATTAAATCCATAATACCTGTGTTTAGCATTATAGCCAACATATGGAATTAATCTTAAGTCACCATCAACAGATTAATGAATAAAGAAAATGTAGTATCTTTACACAATGGAATACCATTAAACCATAGAAAAGAATGAAATGCTGTCACTTGCGTCAATATGGATACCACAGGAGGTCATTATATTAAGTGAAGTGAGCCCAACATAAAAAACAAATATCTCACTCATTTCTCACTCATAATCTCACTTATTTGTGGAAGTGAAAACAGTTGATCTCATAGAAGAGTAGACTTGTGGTTCCCAGAGGCTGGGAGCAGTAGGGGGGAGGGGAAGATGGAAGAGGTTGATCAATAAGTACAAAGTTACGGTCAGCCTGGAGAAATAAATTCTAGTGTTCCAGCATACAATGGGATGACTATGGTTAACAATAATATTTTGCATATTTCAGAATATAAAAGAGAGAGGATTTTGAATGTTCTCACCACTAAGTGATAAATATCTGAGGTGATAAATATGCCAAGTATCCTAATTTGACTACTGTACATTATGTATGTTCAGTAAAAGGTCACACTGTACCCCATAAATATGTACATTCAAAAAATCATGTCACAGTGATACCTGCAGTCCCATCTTCACCACAGCTCTATTTACAATAGCCTAGGTGTGGAACCAACCTAAACGTCCATTGAGGGATGGCTGGATAAGGAGAATGTGATATATATACACAATGCAATACCACTCAGCCATAAATAAGAATGGCATTCTGCCATTTGTAGCAACATGGAGGAGCTTAGAGAAAATTATGTTAAGTGAAATAAGCTAGGCACAGAAAGAGAAATACCACATGTCCTCACTCATAAGTGGGAGCTGAAAAATAAATACATAAATAGAAAGTAAGAAAGGAAGGAAGGAAGGTAGAAGGGAGAGTGAATGAAAGAAAAAAGACCACAATAACATATGGAACTTTCCAAAGGAGAGATCAGAACTGTGGTTACTAGAGGTGGGAAGGGGAGACGGAGGGGGTTAACGAGAAATTAGTTAATGGACACAAAGAATGATTATGAATATGCTAATTATGCTGATTTTATCATCACACATTGCACATGGTATTGATATTTATCTCTGCACCCCACAAATATGTGAAACAGATTATGTTTCAATGAAAAATAGCAAAACTGTGGAAATCATAAAATAAAATGGCATCTCCAGGTTCTGCTATTTTATATATTCCCCTTAGAAAAATCATTATGTTCACTTCTCTTAATCTTCTTCATATACTTGCATTAATAGCAAGAATCTGAGTCCTTGCCATACTGAGTTTCTCTCCTGTAATATTTTTGCTTTAACCATCTTGCTTTCCCAAATCGCATGCAGCCATGTCTTATGAGACTCTTCCAAAAATCTCTAGAATTGTAAAATACATAGATGGCTATTTCCTCTTCTGTTCTTTTTCCTTCCAGCTATAGGTCTGTTTTCAGAAAGTTTGACAGATATATTCTAACAGCAATAAATAGCTCCATCTCTCTGTATTATTCCAGAGGAACGTGTACAATAGTGCCTTTGAGAGAATTTATAAAAGCTAATTGAGGCTTTATAATGTTTCTGTTTTGTGCCACTAATCTCAAACTTTAAGTGATAGCCTCATATACCAGTTCAGTTACATGGAATATACAAAGTTTAAATAGTTCTGTTCCAAGCCTCAGCATGTTCAGTCCTGTCTCTGACAGTTTGTAACCCTGAGTAGAAACTGCAATGGCTCCTTGATTGTCAATCACTTTACAACAATCTGGAACCCAGTGAATTCTGACTCAGTGGGTGAATAAGAAGATCCAAGATTAGTTGTTTTATTTCTTTTTTTTTTCTATTATAGGATATGTCAGAGACTGATAGTCTCCTCTTATATGAAAATAATTTTCCCTAAACTCATGGCTGTCAGAATAAAAACCACTTAGGTAAGATAAAGTGACTAAATTTGGTCAATAAGATATCAGAAATGTCAGGTGCAACATCTAAGTCACGTCCTTGAAAGGAAGAAAAGTAGCCACCTTTCACATTTCCTTGTCCTGTTATGGCTATCTCCTCATAAGCCATCTCAGAGCACTTTAGGAAAGGAGAAAAGAGAGACATTCTGCGTGAGAAAGAGCTGCCTACAGTTTAAGATTTTTATATTGCATAGAACCATAGTGTTTGTTTAAGTTTCTGATATTTTGCATATCT
>NW_007739840.1:12259-18816 GCF_000696425.1 Galeopterus variegatus
CCTTCTCATTTACATCTGAGATCTTCTCAGAATGGCCTTTACTGTTCAACATTCTGCTCACCACCATTTAGCCAATCTCTAAGATGCTCCAAACTTTCCCTTGTCTTTTTGTCTTCTTCTGAGTCCTCCAAACTCCTCCAACATAACATACCTCTGCACTTGGTAGGTACTGACATATTAGTAGTATTATCATCATAGTTATCATTATTATTCCAATTAAATAAAAAGGTAGCTGATTTGCAGTGACATTCTACAGGTATCTTTGTTCTCAGAGTTTTAGAAAGTTATTGTCTTAAACCTTCAATTGCATGTCTTATATGATTCTCAATTCTTCCCTACAACATCAGGTAATTCTTAACCTCACTTCTCTGTTTTCAATTCTGAAATGTGCACTTTAACAATATACACATTTAAGAGTAAACATTCTTTTTCCTGTTAAATAAAACCACTCTTGTATATTTCTTAGTTCAAACAATTTTACTAATATTTGGAGAGTTTGGTGGAGAAATTATATCACACTTACAATATCTTTCACCACCTTGATAGCTTTGAACTTATTATTCTGTTTCATTGAATTAATGCATGTTTATGACCCATGGGTCATGACTTCCAAGTATGCTTACTTCATGAGATGGGGTTGTTCAGACAGCCCTGGGATGACTGATTTGGTTTTGTAGCTGAAGTTATTTCAGGCTCTTCAGACTTTCCTACCACATATTGGTACTTCCTCAACACACATACCTATGTACAGATGGTTCCCGACTTACAATGTTTGGACTTAGAATTTTTCAACTTTACAATGATGCTAAAGTGATACACATTTAGTAGAAACCATACTTTGAGTGCCCATATAGCCATTCTGCTCTTTATTTTGAATACAGTATTCGATAAACTACATGAGATACATTTGTTATAAAATAGACTTTGTGTTAGGTGATTTTGTCCAAATAAAGGATAATGAAAGTGTTCTAGGCACGTTTAAGGTAGGCTAGGCTAAGTTATGATGTTTGGAAGGTTAGGTGTATTAAATGCACTTTTGAATTATGATATTTTGAACTAACAATGGGTTTATCACAGGTTGAGAAGCATCTGTACTCACATCACAGTTTGAATCATCATCATCATCGTTCTTATTGACGGCTACCAATCTCACAATAAGCAGTGAGGGAGGCGCTACTATTTTTATAATTTATTAGCTGTGTGGCCTTAGGTAAGATATTTAACTTTGTTTCTTCATCTGTACATTGGTAGTAATAGTTTTAAAAAGAATCATATGAGTCGAAATCTGTTAAACAAGACAGTAATATAATTGTTTGCTATTAATATTATTGCTATTATGATGACCATCCTATTACAGAAAGGGCAATTGAGGCATAAGTATATTTAACAGTATATTTATATATTGCCAGTGATTTAGTATATATTTGAACTCAGAAAGTCTGGCTTCAGAAAACATGTTTTAAAGTATTGTATCATCCAAAATAAGTGCGTCTTCTCATTAAACTATTTTTCTCAGTCCATTTGGGCTCCTGAAAAAAATACCTTAGACTGGTTGCTTTACAAAGAATGGAAATGTGTTGCTCACACTTCTGGAAGCTGAAAAGTCCAGGATTGAAGCGGCAGCAGATTTTGGGTCTGGTAAGGGTTCAGTCTCTTCATAGATGGTGCCCTCTTGCTGCATCCTCACATGGTGGAAATGGTGAATAAGAACCCTCAGCCCTATTTTAAAAAGGCACTAATGCCGTTTATGAGGCAGAACCTTTATGTCCTAATCACTTCCTAAAGGCCCCGTGTCAATACCGCCATTTTGGGGATTAGGTTTCAACATATGAATTTTGGAAGGGCACAAACAATTCAGACCACAGCACCAATATGCAGTCTTAATTTTAAAAAGTACTGATTATAATATTTAATTTGTAAAGGCAAGTTTGTTTATTTGTTTGTTTTGTTGTCAAAATAGTGGTGAGACTCCCTATTTAATGCTGTTTGTCTCATACATGAAGTTGCTTGCTTCTTGTTTCACAGACCTTGTTATCAATAACACATACTCTAATTTTTTTATTATGCTTTTACTCAAAATTTATGGCATAAGAATAAAAGATTCGATGTTGATTTATATAAACATGTATTTTGTTCCAATATTCTACAAAAATAGTATTCTCCTCTATTAATTTAATGCTGTGTGGCCTTAGGTAAGATATTTAACTTTGTTTCTTCATCTGTACATTGGTAGTAATAGTTTTAAAAAGAATCATATGAGTCGAAATCTGTTAAACAAGACAGTAATATAATTGTTTGCTATTAATATTATTGCTATTATGATGACCATCCTATTACAGAAAGGGCAATTGAGGCATAAGTATATTTAACAGTATATTTATATATTGCCAGTGATTTAGTATATATTTGAACTCAGAAAGTCTGGCTTCAGAAAACATGTTTTAAAGTATTGTATCATCCAAAATAAGTGCGTCTTCTCATTAAACTATTTTTCTCAGTCCATTTGGGCTCCTGAAAAAAATACCTTAGACTGGTTGCTTTACAAAGAATGGAAATGTGTTGCTCACACTTCTGGAAGCTGAAAAGTCCAGGATTGAAGCGGCAGCAGATTTTGGGTCTGGTAAGGGTTCAGTCTCTTCATAGATGGTGCCCTCTTGCTGCATCCTCACATGGTGGAAATGGTGAATAAGAACCCTCAGCCCTATTTTAAAAAGGCACTAATGCCGTTTATGAGGCAGAACCTTTATGTCCTAATCACTTCCTAAAGGCCCCGTGTCAATACCGCCATTTTGGGGATTAGGTTTCAACATATGAATTTTGGAAGGGCACAAACAATTCAGACCACAGCACCAATATGCAGTCTTAATTTTAAAAAGTACTGATTATAATATTTAATTTGTAAAGGCAAGTTTGTTTATTTGTTTGTTTTGTTGTCAAAATAGTGGTGAGACTCCCTATTTAATGCTGTTTGTCTCATACATGAAGTTGCTTGCTTCTTGTTTCACAGACCTTGTTATCAATAACACATACTCTAATTTTTTTTATTATGCTTTTACTCAAAATTTATGGCATTAGAATAAAAGATTCGATGTTGATTTATATAAACATGTATTTTGTTCCAATATTCTACAAAAATAGTATTCTCCTCTATTAATTTAATGCTGGGAAAGATTCTAGATTCACTGTTGCAGCATTTTTTCTTGTTATGCTGAACTCTGTGTCAAAGACAAATGTACTGCGACTTGTGTTCTCTGCATGTGTAGAAATGAGGCTCAATTTTAAAATATCATCTGATAACATGTGAAGGCCAGCATTTACCTTATAAATTACAATGTACCACCTTCTCAGCATTAGTAAATGAACCTTAAGTGCAACCTGCCAATATTTCATATTTATAGTCGCACATTACGTGAATCCTCAACAAAAAAGACCAAACATCTTTATCTTTTTTTAAAACAGAATCAAATACTGAGTTTTCTAAATAATATTATGTTTAGACCTTTAAATTATAAATTGTAAATACAAATATTTTTTTCATAGTAAGTATTCATGGATACCTAAAGTAAAATGATATAAAGATGAGTAAAATGAAAACCATTTATTTGTGGTTTTCTTCAGCTTATTCTAACTTATATTAGATATTTGAAAGCAAAGTCTAGTGTTTATTTTCAAAGCTTCAGTGTTGAATGTAGCTGTTTTATTTTCCTCCTTCTTTTACTTTCAATATTGCATTCATATCCATTATTGTTCCCCACTTTTAAATATAATATTGCATTTGCATTTTCTGTTTTGATATATCTTTTCTTCAATAACTTTTCAAATATGTTTTAACCTGTTTTATTTTCCTCCTTCTTTTACTTTCAATATTGCATTCATATCCATTATTGTTCCCCACTTATAAATATAATAATGCATTTGCATTTTCTGTTTTGATATATCTTTTCTTCAATAACTTTTCAAATATGTTTTAACTATAAACTATTGTAGTTCACAAAAGTAGTCAACAGATAGCAGATTTTTTTCTACAAACGCATTTACCTCCCTTTTGGCAGCCCCTGTTAAACTTCACGTACATTTTCTATTTTAATTCTGGGCAACTCTATTGAGAATCAAAGCTTTATTTTTCCAATTATTTGGATTGATTGTTTTGTATCGTTGCTTTTGTGATTGTTGTCATTATTGCTTTCAGGTTCATTAAAATATTCTGTGAAAATCAATATTGTTTTTTACTTTTTTCCATTTAATTGCTACTCTAATGATTGATTGCAATCAATCCTCAGTTTAGATTGAGACCTAAACTAACCTTTCCATTCTAAGATTTAAATCATCACATAAACCTCCAAATGATGGTCTAGAGGCAATACACATTGACTACCTCTGAAAAGGGCAGGTTTTATTCATTTTTTAAGATTTTATTCCATATGCTAGAAAATATTGGTGAGTAGGTTACATGCTGTTATAATTTTACCATACTAAATTCTCACATGCCAATACAATAAAAAGAGTTAACTATATGCATTTTAGTGCTCCTCTTTTCAAGAAACCAAAAATATATGGCATTAACTAAACAGATTCAAAAGTCGCATGCTATGACTCAACAATACAAGCTTCTACAACAGTACTAAGGGAAGGAAGTGTTAGCCAATTTCAACTTAGAAGAATAACAGAATTTAAAACCATTCAGTGTAGATGTTGTATACAGCCTTGAAGACAAGAGCTTTATTTTGCGTTGTGTGTTTTTTTAAGGGCTAAAAGGGAAAATGCCTTTTAAGATGCTTGAGAGGCAATAGAAAATTCAAAGGAAATGTAACTTCACCGGCACCGCGCAGGTGAGCCCACCAATACCAGTTAGCAGAACTGCATGGCTCCATGTGGCCCCCTCTCACCCCACCACCTTGGACCCAGGCAGGTGGGGAGCTCCAGTCCCTGCCCCCATGTCCTGAACCGGCAAAACAGGTGAGTCTGCCAGTACCAGCCAGCAGAACTGCGTGGCTCCACGCAGCCCCCTTACCCCTCTGCCTTGGACCCAGGTAGGGGGGAGTTCCAGGCCCCATGCCAGTGCCCTGAACCGGCATCACGCAGGTGAGCCACCCTCTCCCACCTCCCAGTGCCAGCCAGTGGAACCATGGCTCCACGTGAGTCCCTCACTCCGCTGCCTAGAACCCAGGCAGGGAGGGGAGCTTCAGGCCCTGCTCCTGCACCCTAAACCAGCTTTGCACAGGGGAGCCTGCAAGAAGTGGCCCTCAGAACTGCATGGCTCCACATGGACCCCTCACCCCACCGCCTTGGATCCAGACAGCGGGGGAGCTCCAGGCCCTGCTCCTGCATCCTGAGCCAGCTCTGCGCTGGTGAGCCCACTGGGGGCGGCTGGCAGCAACACTAGCCAGTGGAACCACAAGACTGCACGCAGCCCCTCATCCCTCTTCAGACCTAGGGGGGAGCACCAGCCTACGGTTCTGACCCTCTGAGTTTGGTGCAGCAGAATTCCAAGCACTAGGGGTTCATTCTACAACCACAGAGTCTAGAACGGGAACCAAGGTAGTTTAACATAACCGTCACCACACCTACTGTCAAGCAAAGGCAATTCACCCTACACAGTTGCAACCAAGACCACTCCACAGCCAACCCCAGTGTAATAGAAGAAGCAAACCCCCTACCAAATGACCAAGCATCATCAAAACAACACTAGAAGTACAAACAATCAGGAAGAAATGACACCACTGAAAGGATATAGTAATGCCCAAAAGTCAGACTCCATGGAACAGGGAATCCTTGAAATGTCTGAAAAAGAATTTCAAGAAATGATCTTAAGAAAACTTGAAGAAATAAAGGAAGACTCAATTAGAGAACAAAATTGAAACAAGAAAAAACATCCAGAATATGAAGGAGGAAATCTACAAAGAGATTAATACCATAAAAAAGAGTGCAGCAGAACTTTTAGAAATGAAAGACTCACTAAACAAAATAAAAAAACAAAACAAAACAAAAAAACACACACCTGAGAGCTTGAGCAGCAGGCTAGAACAAGCAGATGAAAGAATTTCAGAGCTTGAAGATGGTCATTTTGAGATAAGTCAGGCAGACAAAAAAATGGAAAAAAAAGAATTAAAAATAATGAGGAAAACCTCAGAGAAATAGCAGACAATCTCAAGCGCTCTAACATCTGAATTGTAGGTATTCCTGCAGGGCAGGAGAAGGGAAAAGGTATTGAAAACCTACACAAGGAAATAGTAACAGAAAACTTCCCAGGTGTAGGGCGAGATACAGACCATCAGATCCAGGAAGCTCAATGGTCCCCAAACAGATTCAACTCAAAAAGATCCTCCCCAAGACATATTATAGTTAAATTCTTGAAGCTCAAAGACAAAGAGAGAATTCTACAAGCAGCAAGAGAAAAGCGTCAGGTCACTTATAGGGGAACCACCATCAGACTAACAGCAGACTTCCCAACCAAAACACTACAGGCCAGAAGAAAGTAGAATGATATATTCAAAATACTAAAAGAAAAAAAAATTGCCAGCCAAGAATTCTTTACCCAGCAAGGCCCTCCTTAAGAA
>NW_007739840.1:19427-26021 GCF_000696425.1 Galeopterus variegatus
AAAAAAAGAATTAAAAATAATGAGGAAAACCTCAGAGAAATAGCAGACAATCTCAAGCGCTCTAACATCTGAATTGTAGGTATTCCTGCAGGGCAGGAGAAGGGAAAAGGTATTGAAAACCTACACAAGGAAATAGTAACAGAAAACTTCCCAGGTGTAGGGCGAGATACAGACCATCAGATCCAGGAAGCTCAATGGTCCCCAAACAGATTCAACTCAAAAAGATCCTCCCCAAGACATATTATAGTTAAATTCTTGAAGCTCAAAGACAAAGAGAGAATTCTACAAGCAGCAAGAGAAAGGCATCAGATCACTTAGATGGGAACCTCCATCAAACTAACAGCAGACTTCTCAACCGAAACCCTACAGGCAAGAAGAAAATGTAACAATATATTCAAAATACTGAAAAGAAAAAAATGCCAGCCAAGAATTCTTTACCCAGCAAGGCTCTCCTTCAGAAATGAGGGAGAAATAGTGTATTTTCCAGGCAAATGAAAGTTGTGAGTTCACCATGACATGAACAGCCTTGCAAGAAATTCTAAAGGGAATCATTCATCTAGATTCTGAATAATGGTGCCCATTATTACAAATACACAAGAAAGAGCAAAACACACTGTTAAAACAAAAATGCCAGCAAGAGAGAAAGAAGCTAAACCATTCCACCTTAAATCACCAACTCACATTGAAGAATACAAATAAAAGGAGAAATAATGATCAAAAAATATTTAAACCACCTAAATAGCAACTAAATGACAGGAATTAAATAACACTTTGCAATAACTACTTTAAATATTAATGGACTAAATTCCCCACTCAAAAGACACAGACTAGCTCACTGGATTAAAAAGATAGACCCAAGTATATGCTGTCTTCAAGAGAACAACCTCACCTGTAAAGACACTCATAGACTAAAAGTGAAGGGATAGAAAAAGATATACCATGCAAATAGAAACCAAAAATGAGCAGGAGTAGCTATTCTTATATTGGACAAAATAGACTTTAAACCAAAAAAAACATTAAAAAAGACAAAGAAGGCCATTATATAATGATAAAGGGAACTATCCAGCTAGAAGACATAACAATCATAAACATGTAGGCACCCAATACTGGAGCACCCAGATATATTAAGCAAAGGCTCTTAGACATAAAGAAGGAGTTAGGACCTAATACATTAATATTGGGTGATCTGAACACCCCTCTCTCAGTATGGGACAGGACTTCCAGGCAGCAAGCCAACAAAGAGATGCAGGATTTAATCTACACCCTAGACCAACTGGACTTGGCAGATATTTACAGAACATTTCCCTGACAGCTAAAGAATACACTTTCTTCTCATCAGCTCACACAGCATTCCCCAGGATAGACCACATATTAGGTTACAAATCTAGTTTCAGTAATTTTTTAAAAAATCAAATCATCCCAACAAAGTTTTCAGACCATAATGGACTAAAACTGGAGATAAACAATAAGCAAATCACTGGAAGCTATAAAAATACATGGAAAATACATAATAGGATCCTGAAGGACCGACAGGTCCAAGATGAAATTAAACAGGAAGTCAAAAAGTTCTAGAAACTAATGAAGAAAAAAGATACATCATACCAAAACTTGTGGGATCTTGCAAATGTAGTACTAAGAGGCAAATTTACTGCAGTAAATGTTTATATCAAAAAAATGGAAAGAATCCAAATAAACATCCTTACACTATGCCTCAAAACCTTTAAAAACAACAACAATACAAACCTAAAGACAGTAGATGGAAAGAAATAATTAAAATCAGAGCAGAAATAAATGAAATAGAGACCCACAAAACAATAGAAAAGATCAATAAAACTGAAAGTTGGCTTTTCAAGAAGATAAATAAAATAGACACAGCATTAGCTAGATTTACAAAAAAAAAAAAAAAAAAAAAAAAAAGGAGAAGACCCAAATAACAAAAATCAGAAATGAAATGGGAGACATTACAATGGACAATACAGAAATACAAAGAATCATTAGAGACTATTATAAACAACCGTATGACAACAAATTTGAAAATCTGGAAGATATGGATAAATTTCTAGACATATATAAATTACCAAGACTGAACCAAGAAGAGATAGATAACCTGAACAGACCAATAACAAGCAAGGAGATTGAAGCGGTAATTAACAATCTTCCAACAATATAAGCCTGTGTCTGGATGGTTTTACCACTGAACTCTATCAAACGTTTAAAGAGGAGTTAATACCAATTCTCATGAAACTGTTCCAAACAATTGAAACAGATGCCCCTCTCCCAAACTCATTTTATGAGGCCAACATAACTCTGATACCAAAACCAGATAAAGACACAATAGAAAAAGAAAATTACAGGCCAATATCCTTGATGAACCTAGATGCTAAAATTCTCAACAAAATATTAGCAATTGGAATACAGCAACATGTTAAAAATATATATACAAAATGATCAAGCGGGATTCATCCCAGGGATGCAAGGATGGTTCAACATACCAAAGTAATAAATGTGATACATCACATCAACAAACTCAAGGAAAAAGACCATATGATCATCTCAATAGATGCTGAAAGAGCATTTGACAAAATTCAACATTCCTTCATGATAAAGACTCTCAACAAATTAGGTGTAGAAGGAAACAATCTTAACACAATAAAAGCCATTTATGACAAGCCCACTGCCTGTATTACTCTGAATGGGGAAAAATTGAAGGCCTTTCCCTTAAGGACAGGAACAAGACAAGGATGTCCACTCTCACCATGTCTATTCAACATAATGCTGGAGATACTAGCTAGAACAATCAGGCAAGAGAAAGAAATAAAGGGAATCCAGATTGGAGAAGATAAAGTCAAACTTTCCCTATTTCCAGATGCCATCATATTATATATAAAAAAACCTAAAGATACTATCAAAAAACTCCTCGAGCTCATTCAAAACTTCAGTAATGTTGCAGGATACAAAATAAATGCCCAGAAATCAGTAGCATTTATATACTCAAATAATGACTTTGCAGAGTGATAAATAAAGAAAGTAAGTCCATTTACAACTGTCACCAAAAATTACTTTATGTAGGGATCAATTTAACCAGGGAGGTCAAAGACCTCTAAAATGAGATCCACAAACCACTATTGAAAGAAATTAAAGAAGACAAAAAAGATAGAAAGACAACAAATGCTCTTGGATTGGAAAAATTAACATTGTGAAAATGTCTATGCTACCTAAAGTGATCTATAGTTTCAATGCAATCCCCATCAAAATACCAATGACATTCTTCACAGAAATCAAAAACAACAGTCTTACCTTTCATATGGAAAAACAAAAGACCCCAAATAACAAAAGCAATCCTGAGCAAAAAAAAAAAAAACAGAGGAATAACTCTGCCTGACTTCAAGTTATACTACAAAGCTGTTGTAACCAAAACAGCATGGTACTAGTATAAAAATAGATATTCAGACAAGTGGAGTAGAATAGAGAACCCAGAAATCACTCCTCAAGCCTATAGCCATCTGATATTAGAAAAAGGCAACAAAAATGTACATTGGGGAAAAGATTGCCTCTTCAACAAGTGGTGCTTGAAAAACTGGATATCCATACACAGAAGAATGAAACTAGATATGCATCTCTCACCATACACTTAAATCAACTCAAAATGGATTAAAGACCTAGGTATAAGCCCCCAAACTGTAAAATTACTAAGGGAAAATATAGGTGAAACACTTCAGCAGTTAGTTCAGGGCACAGGCTTTATGACCATGATCTCAAAAGCACAGCAGCAAAAAAAAAAAAAAAATAAACAAATGGGTCTATATCAAACTTAAAAGTTTCTGTACAGCAAAAGAAACAATCAACAGAGTGAAAAGACAGCATACAGAGTGGGAGAAAATGTTTGTCAACTATCTTCTGACAAGGGATTAGTACCACAAGTATACATAGAACTCAAGCAATTATACAGTAAAAAAAAAAAAGACCAAATTTAAAAATGGGCAAAGGAGCTGAACAGACATTTTTCAAAGGAAAACCTACAAATCGCCAACAGATACATGAAAAAATGCTCAACATCACTAGTCATCAGGGACATGCAAATTAAAACCACATTGAGTTACCACCTCACTCCAGTTAGACTGACTATAATAAAAAAGATGGTGATTAATAAATGCTGGCCAGGGTGCAGAGAGAAGGGAACACTACTGCACTGTTGGTGGGACTGTAATTTAGCACAACCACTTTGGAAAACAATTGGGAGTTTTCTCAAACAACTACAGATACATCTTCCATATGATCCTGCAATCCCTCTTTTGGGTATATACCCAGAGGAATGGAAATCATCATGTCGAACAGATACCTGCACTCCCATGTTTATTGCAGCTCTCTTTACAATAGCCAAGCTATGGAACCAACCTAAATGTCCATTAATAGATGATTGGATGAGGAAACTGTGGTATATGTACACTATGGAATACTACTCTGCCATAAAAAAATGAAATACTCCCATTTGTGACAACATGGATGAACCTGGAGAAACTTATGCTCAGTGAAACAAGCAAAGCACGGAGGGATAAATACTGCATGTGCTCACTCATATGTGGGAGCTAAGAGAGAAATGAAGGTAGGAAAGAAAGACCACAGTAGTGCTGTGATACAACAGAGGGAGGGTACATTTCTAGGGCTAAAAATTGGAGTTGAGAGGAGAGGGGGAAGGGGCAGGAGGTTGTGGGATAACTGGAAGGGGACAAAGGGTACAAAAGTAATTTCTGTTAATGGATATGCCCCCAGTATGAATCTGGCCCCCACATCATGGGCAAGAGGGGAAACAATCAGCCTTGTATCTCATGAATATTCTAAATGAATGAATGGATGAACGGAAAAAAAAACACACAAAAAAAATCAAAAGAAATATAGCTTCATGGTTGGGAAATTGGTCACTACAGTCCAACCAGTGGTTTTGTTCAACTGTACTTTCTACAAACTGTTTCATTGTGGGAAAGTTATCTAATCATTACTGGGTTTTATTTTTCTCATCTGTCTAATAAGGAAATAATTTTAAGTACCTCAGAGTTTGGTAATGGGAGTTAATTAATTATTTTGCCACCTTTTCATCTCACCCAAAGAGCTCCAGTGTAACAGTGGATTATAGTGAAAGACCTGCAAGATGCAGATGCAGAAGTACTTATTATCCAACATATCATTTCCAGTTTTCAGCAACAACCAAAACAGCAACAGAAATTGTATGTCACGGTAAAAGGGAGGACAAAGCATAGTTTGAAGAGGGAAGTGAGCATCACAACCACACTCAGAGATGCCATTGATTTTGGGATCCTGACAGGAAATTTGAAATAACTATGATTAATATGTTAATGACTTCCATGGAAAAAGCAGACACGAGACAACAAACCATTAATGCAATCAAAGAGTTAGAAGCCTGTAAGAAAGAATTATAAGGAAATGCTAGACAATAAAAAGCATTCTGACAGAAATGAAGAATGTCTTTAATTGGGCCATTAGTAGACTAGACCTCGCCCCCCCCAAAAAAAAAAATTAAGTGAGCTTGGACACTGGCCAATCAAAACTTCCCAAATTAAAGTACAAAGTGAAAAGAAAAGTGAAATAATAATAGTAGTAATAAATAATCACAATAGACTATCTTCGAACTTTTGAAAAGTTTTAAGGTGTACAACATATGCAAAATGGGAATATGAGAAGAGAAAAACAGCACAGAAGTATTTGAAGTAATAATTACTTAAAATTTAGCAAAATTAATGACAGACATGAAACCACAGATCAGGAAGTTCATAGAACCAAATGAAGAATAAATATCAAGAAGCCTACACCTAGAGCCTACCGTATTCAAAATGCAGAAAACCAAATATATAGAGAAAATCTTGATCAAAGCCAGAGGTGAAGAAAAAACCTTGGCAATAAAGAAATAAACAACAGTGAACTTCTCATTGTAAACAATGCAAGCAAGAAAAGAATAAAATATTTGATGTGTTATATTGTATATCCAGTAAAATTATCCTTAAGAATGAGGGAAAAATTAAGAATTTCTCAAACAAAAGCCTAGGGAATTTGTTAGCATCTGACTAGCCTTAATGAAGAAAAAATATAGTAGAGCCACTATGGAAGACAGGTGGGCAGGTTCTTGTAAACCTAAACATAGTCATACCATAGGATCCAAAAATTGTAATCATAAATATTTAATCAACTGATTTGAAAACTTATTTCCATCCAAAAACCTGTCTATGGAGGTTCACAACCATACGTGTTGGAAATTGGAAACAACAAGATGCCTTTAAACAGGTGAAATGTATAAACAAACTGGTACATTCCTACTATGGAAAATTATTCAACAATAAAAATTAATAAGATACAACCCCCCAAAACATGGAATAAAATAGCAAAAGAAGCCAGAAGTACATATTGTATGATTTGAATTAGATGACATTCTGCAAAAGGCAAAACTATAGTGACATTAAAAAGAACAGGGATTGCCAGAGTTTCAGGCCAAGTGGGCGGGGGGGGGGGGTTTGAATAGATGAAGTACAGGCGACATTCAGAGCAAGCCAGTAGCACTATTCTGTATGGCACTGTAAAGGTGGA
>NW_007739840.1:27111-28310 GCF_000696425.1 Galeopterus variegatus
CAGAGTTTACAGAAAAATAAGTGATGAAGGCTAGAATAAACCATGTAATCATGAATTAAAGATTGGTAGATCAATATGAATTTATGTTTAGGTTAATATAGATACAAATGGTAAATTTATATATATGTGTGTAATATATATATACACATATACATATATATACATATATGTGTAATACACACACACACACACACATATATATATACACACATGTATATACACACAAGTCAGATCACATACATATTCCATTGCCCTGGCAGCTGATAGTCTAGAAGCAACAATTCAGTAGGAAGGAGCATACCTAGTAACCACATCTTGTATTTTCATATTGTTCTTCAAGTGAAGAAGAAGGTGAAAGAGAAAAAGAAGAAACCTAACGAGATTTTAGATTTTAATATCATTCTATACTAAGCCAATTGAAAGAGCTCACAAAAGCCAGACCTGAAATGACTTGAGCATCAAAATGAAAAAAAGTATTGGATTACATCCCAAAGTATAAAATAAGTACCATGGTTTCATGAATAATAATACTTCAATTAGAATTTTTTTTCCTTATTTCAAATAAGGATTTTTTTCTTTATTTCAAATAAATGTATGTTTGTGGATTAGAAAAATGTAATTCAATACAATTAAAATTAACACTAATTACAAAGTAAATAGAACTATCAAGAATGGGAAGGCACAAGAATTAGTCAACATAATATCATGAATTCTGAGTAGTTAATAAGATAATTTAAAAAAATAAGTTGTTACTGATAAACTTTTGAAATAAAATTTATTCTCCCAGTTTCCTTCAGATCATACATAATGCACCTGCTGCAATGAAGTCCTCCATGACAAAAAGCTGCCATAAACAAGTTAAATTAAATTTTGAGAAAACACATTCCTCCAGTTGTCACATAAAACATTAAATACTTAACATCAAAGAAAAAATGGCAGATTAATCATTAGAGCAGTTTGATTACTATGTAACTGAGCAAAGAAGAGAGAATACAAGTTAATTTCTTATTAATTCAACATAGTAATTTAGGCATTTAGTTCTAAGTATTTGAAAAACTTTTATCTAAATAAAATGCTTATATTTAAAATATCTAGCATACTTATTTAATAGGATTAAAATATTGGAAAATAAAACCTGCTACTATGTAATATTCTTGAAGAAAAATAAGAAAATACTCTGTTTTGGAAAACTTTTTATT
>NW_007739840.1:28510-30710 GCF_000696425.1 Galeopterus variegatus
CTACTATGTAATATTCTTGAAGAAAAATAAGAAAATACTCTGTTTTGGAAAACTTTTTATTGCTTAATATCTACTTAACTCCAACAGCTAGATCATGCTTATAAGAAATATTGAAAGCTCGCAAGCACTTTGTTTCAGGCAACAGAATGTCACAAAGAGAATAGAATTTCCACTTGTCTGGGATTCAATACCCCTGTTGTATCAAAGATTTACACCTAAAAAAACAACAAAATAAGGCCAAAAATGATATCTGTAAATATTATAGAAAACAGAAATTGCAGCATCCAGCAAACCTCAACTTCCATTCCCACCTGGGTAAATGTCTAGTTATTCTTAAGAATATGTTAAAATGTTAGACAATATCTAATTTTTCAGTTAATTTCAGGTTCAAATATGGTAAAGAAAGATATTAAGCATGATAAAATAAGACCAGGAATAAAAGAAATAATTTCATATTAGATTAATACCATTTATTGTGGCTCTCATAATGATGTGGCTTGCAGAATCTTAGTAAAGTTGATGCAGATTTATACTCCAAAATATAATAAATATTAGAATGCTTTGTGAGATTAAGTTTGTTTTTTTAGTTGGGGGTTTGAAATATCTGGTCACTGTGGTTTCATTAACTAAAAGATATATGAATTTTACCATTACAGATAACTATTCAAAGTGGTGAAGCAAAATAAAATCCACTAAAATAAAACAGTGTGAAATGTATAAAAATTATTGCAATAACTATTTTCAAGTTTACTTATTCTCCTTTCCATTCTTGTATAATTTAATATCTCCATATTTTAAATATTCACATCAGATTGTGCTGATAAATAAATCATCAAGCCCAATTTATATATTTCCATGCAGTAAAATATGGAATTTATTTCATAATAATGTGTTTATGTAGCAAAAAATTTTCAGGGAATTCTCAGAAATGATTAATAGAAAATTTTGTTTTGCTTTCTTTCTATTGTACACACTATAGAAACATCAAAAACATGAAAAAAACAGTGGAAAAAGATTTGTAGTAGATGATTAGAAATACAAGCTATAATTGCTAGTGGAATTTAAGCAAAGTCACTCACAGACCATTATCAGGGTAATTTGAATAAGAAAACGTATTTGAACTATAACTTACTGTATTCTTGACGTTGTGAATAATAGCTCGGATTTTTCCCATCAAGTGGATATTGTTTTAAAATGATTTAATTATTTAATGAAAGATATAGAGGAACAAATACAAGCAAGCTTCAACTTCATGCAAAAAAGACTCATCTTTATACATTTTACTTAAAAAAGAAATTCTGCAGAAAATATTGCATACCATATTATTTCATCTATAATTTAAAAAGTGCATGCAATGAACGCAAAGTATTCACAGGAGCACTATTTTTCATAGCCCCATGCAGTAAAGATGTCAATGCTCTGCAGGCTGATTTTTAGATTAAATGTTAGTCCAATCAACTTTTTGGGAGAATTTTTTTGTGGAAAATGGGAAAGTAAGTATAATACCTATATAAAAATTAAAAGGAATATTGATAGAAACATTGTAAAGGGAGAATAATAATTTAGAATGTTTTATACCATCAGAAAAATTAGGGGGAAAATCAGTATGAAGATACAGAGATTAAGACATTGGGATATTGTGCAAGGATTGGAAAGTTAAGCAATGGAAATGATGTAGGTATATATATAATATATAGGTGCTCTTTTTTGTTTTGACAAGTTGGCACTGGAAATTAGCAAGAAAATGAAAAACTCTCTAATAAATTGTGTTAGGTCATTTAGATAATAAATCTAAGGGAAAAGACAACATAACCATATAATTATCTCATAAACAAAACTAATTCCAAGTAAATTGTTGATCAAAATGTGAAAGGTAAAACAACAAAGTCTCTGGAAGTTGATATAGGAAAATATCTTCATTATTTTGTCATTTGACAATTCTTCCTAAATAGGTCATATAAAGCAATAGCCATAAAATATAAAGAATCCATGTTAATTGATGAATATCATTAAAATATAATATATAGTATGGCTGAAGACATAACATATACTTTGACTGAACATATTTTCAACAGATGTGAATGACTATGAATGCAAAGAGCTTAAATTAAGCAGATAGAAAGTAATCCTAAAATCAGTAGGAAAAATAAAAACCCATAAAAACTAAAAGGAGACTTGAAGTGGTACTGAAATTTTAAAA
>NW_007739840.1:31936-34097 GCF_000696425.1 Galeopterus variegatus
TTGTTCATGGTAGGAAGACTCAATATTATTAATGAAATATTATTCTCCATAAAACTTCTAGAAGAAAACACGGAAGAAACACTCCAGGATGTAGGACTGAGCAAAGATTTTATGAGTAAGACCTTAAAAGCACAGGCCTGAGGAGGGACAATCCTTGTATCTCATGAACATTCATAACCATTAAAAACATTAAATTAAATAAATAAATAAAAGCACAGGCAACACAGCAAAAATAAACAAATTGGATTTCATCAAACTAAAATGCCTTCTCCACAGCATAGAAAACAATCAACAGAGTGAGGAAACAACCTACGGAATGGGAAAAAAAATTTGCAAACTATTCATCCGATAGGAGCTAATATCCAAACTATACAAGGAACTCAAACAATTCAGTAGTAAATAAGCAATCCAATTAAAAAATGGGCTAGGGACCTGAATAGTCAAAACATACAAATGGCCAAGAGGTATATCAAAAAATGTTCAAAATCACTAATCATCAGAAAAATAAAAATCAAAGTCACATTGAGATATCATCTCACCTCAGTTAGACTGGCTATTATCAAAAAGGCAGAAAATAACAAATGCTGGACAGGATACAGAGAGAAGGGAGCCCTTATACATTGTTGGTGGCATTGTAAATTAGCACAGCCATTTTGGAAGACAGGATGGAGGTTTCTCAAACAACTACAGGCAGATAGATCTACCATATGACCCAGCAATCCCACGAGTGGGCATATATCCAAAGGAATGGAAAGCATCATGTTGAATGGATAGCTGCACTCTCATGCTTATGGCAGTTCTACTCACAATAGCCAAGATATGGAAGCAACCTAAATGTCTACCTGCAGATCACTGGAAAAAGAAAATGTGGTACATATACACAGTGGAATACTACTCAGCCATAAAAAAAGAAGAAAATCTGCCATTTGCAGAGTCTTGGATGAGCTTGGAGAAAATTATGGTAAGTGAAATAAGCCAGGCACAGAAAGGAATACTGCATGTTCTCATATGTGGAGGCTAAAAAATGGAAGAAAACAAAAGAAAAAAATAATAAATAATAAGTGTTGGGCCTTTAAAAAACTACCACCACCTTAAAGTGAAATTACAATTGGATTAACGTGGCAGCCTAAGATGGCACTGGGAGAAAGCAGGGTGGGAGTGTCTGCGGGANGACTGAACATATTTTCAACAGATGTGAATGACTATGAATGCAAAGAGCTTAAATTAAGCAGATAGAAAGTAATCCTAAAATCAGTAGGAAAAATAAAAACCCATAAAAACTAAAAGGAGACTTGAAGTGGTACTGAAATTTTAAAATATGTATAAATTGAAAAATAAGCTTATGAATAAAAAAGTACCTAACAATTTAGGTAATCAAAAATAAAATTATAATATGGATAGAAAAAATATTATAGTATTGTGATGGTTACTTTTTGTGTCTACTTGCCTAAGACTATGGTGCCTAGTCTGGTCAAATACTAGTTATAGCAGCTAGGTATTGCTAAAATGATATTTGGGAGATGTGATTTACAATTATAATAAGCTGACTTTAAATAAAGAAGATTTACTTCAAATAGGGAAGACTTAGGTAGGCCTCATCCAATCAACTGAAGATCTCAAGAGCAAAAAATGAGGTTACCCAGAGAAGAAAATCTGCCCCACAACTGTGCCATAGAAATCTAAGTTTCCATCCTATTGGCCTGCCCTACAGATTTGTGATTTGCCAGCCCCTACAATCATGTGAACCAAATCTTTAAAATTTCTTTCCCTTTCCTTCTCTCCATATAATTTCACTTTAAAAATTTAATGTATAAGAGTTTGCTTTCAGAATGTTCACATGAGGAACTCAATAAAGCACTCCATAACGAAACAAAATTAACTGGTGGAGAGAAAATGTATATAATTTTTTTATTTAAAGACGGATCAAAAATACTTAAAAATGTAATTAAGCAAATACAAACCTATACTCTGAAAAACTACAAAATCTTTTCGAAAAAATTACAGAACTAAATAAATGAAAAGATTCCTTGTTCATGGTAGGAAGACTCAATATTATTAATGAAATATTATTCTCCATAAAACTTCTAGAAGAAAACACGGAAGAAACACTCCAGGATGTAGGACTGAGCAAAGATTTTATGAGTAAGACCTTAAAAGCACA
>NW_007739841.1:0-16704 GCF_000696425.1 Galeopterus variegatus
ATCTTACAATTAGAAAGGGTAAAACAGTCACATGCAAGTGAAGACCTACAAAGAGAACACTTGATTTATTTAAAGGTATTGGAAAAAAAGTACAAATGTTGAAGTGTTTGAAGAATCACAGAAAACACATGTGCCAGACTTCTGGAGATGTGAAAATACTAAACAATTACTTGAAAGAAATGAATTCTAGACAATATGGTCTAGATAGCAAACTTGATTTTTAACAAAATTCTAGAATGGATGATTAGGCAAAGCCAGACTAACTTGGTTGAATGCTAGCTCTGTTACTTACCGTCTGTGTGGCTTTCAGCAAGTTCTACAACCTCTCTGTGTCTCCCGGTTTCCTCAGCTTTGAAATGGGAATACTCATAGCACCTGTCTTATGAGGATGTTGTCAAGATTAAATCCTCTTAAGGCACACGGAAGATTCCAGCCACACAGCAAGTGCTCTATAAGATTGGGTATCACTATTTTTACTTTTCTCTTTATTACTAACAGTTAAAAAGGAAGTAGTTGTCACCAGGGGATATCTTTACCAAACATAGATATGTTTGGATGACAGTAAAGCCCCTTGGCAAAGTCTTTACTGCTCTCCTCATGAGGACAGCCATGGCATCCTTGTGTGAGAGATTTTTTTGTTTTGTTTTTGTTTTCTTTTATTGAAATGTATTGATTGTACATATTTGTGGGGGACAGAGTTGCATTGCAGTACAAGTATACAATGTGTGATGATCAAACATGGCATCCTTGTGTGAGAGATTTTTTTGTTTTGTTTTTGTTTTCTTTTATTGAAATGTATTGATCGTACATATTTGTGGGGGACAGAGTTGCATTGCAGTACAAGTATACAATGTGTGATGATCAAATCAGGGTAATTAGCATATTCACAAACATAATCACTTCTTTGTGATGAGGGCATTCAAACTCCTCTCTTCTAGCCATTTGACAACAAGTAGTAAATTATTGTCAATTATAGATAGCTCAACTGTACACCTATAAAACTTATTTTTCCTATCTAGTTGTTTTGTATCCATTAACCAACCTCTCACTACCCCTCTCTTCTCATTTCCTGCTTCTTGTAAACACAGTTCTGCTCAAGAGATGTTTACCTAGGAGAATATAATAATATTGAGGACAAATGATTTAGTACACTTGCTCCCCTTAAAAGCTATATGAAATACTGGAAGAAGTGATAGTCAAGATTATTGCTCATTATAAATAACTTTATAACAATTAAAAACTTTCCAAAATTACTAACTTTTAGAGTTGAAAGGAATTTGAAGAACCTTCCAGTCCAAATGTTTATATTATAGCTGAAAGACTGAGGCTAAGAGAGGTTCAGTGAATTGCTCAAAGGCACACAGCTTGTGTGGAGCATAGCCAAGACTTGAACTCACATTTTTTGGGTGCCAAACATGTTTGAAGCTACCCTCTCGTAAAAGGAATGTGAAGTTATGGATCATATTTGTTTTTCCCTCTAGTTACTGTCTATAGGTGGCTATTCCTCACCAGTTAGTAATACAAAATCAAGGTGCTGTTAATACCCATTGGCTAACCATATGGTGTGGGTACTGAGCCTGTGTGTTCTTACTCTCCGCACTGCTTTGCCCACCTTCCCACCTGGATTCCAGTGATATTCACTGAAGGGTTTAGCCAATTTTCCTGAAGCCACACAGAAGCTTAAGATTTGGGGCAGATTGAATGCATTTCTCTGAGTAACACAAAGCATAGGCTTCACTGCCTGAGCTGTGAGTTGCAAACTTGTGGTCAGAATTTTTTCTTTTTAATTTAAATATCTGTAGGCTATGCAAGCCTTCATTGGTTTGATAGAGACTCCAGCGTCTTTCTGCCTCCTGAAGTTATTTGAGTTGTGATCCCTGATACAACTCCAAAGATGTTCTACATGGGCATGACTTCATCTCCAAACACTCTCCTTAACATTCAGCATTTCTTATTTTTAACCTTTTCCACATCAGTTTTCCTGTTCCCCACATGCTTTTCCCAGAAAGCACCATTTCTTTTAGAAAAGAAACACTATGTGTTATTTCTTTCCCTATTGGGTTGTGAAAATGTCATGGCTTCAAACCATTATAGAATATGTATAATGCTTTAGAGGAAAAGGGTAGGTCTCAAGTGCTTGCTAATTTAAAAAGGAATGGGGAGACCTATGGCTAGTGGAAGAGGGCATGAAAGAGTGGTATGGCTTCAACTCTGGACTAAAATGTCCTTTTCCTAGAGTATCCATAACCCAACACACTTCACCTCAATACAAATTATTTCCCTTCTGAAATTCCCATCAATTCTATATGACAAACTCATATTTTTCTTGTTAATATAATGTTGACATCCCTCCTCGAGATAAAATAACCCAGGCATTTTAGTGTTAGGAGCATATTATCCTTCTCACTGCATCAGGTATATTTGCAAACTTCTTTACATTAACTGCCAATGTATGGCCCTAGGCCAAAACTGCTTATCTCTAATCTTAAATTTAGCTCTGGACTGCAGGAAGTGATGAAATAATTTTTGGGTCACCCCTAATCCTTCCATACCAACTTACTAAAAACTCCAAAAATATTTATTGAATACCAGTTATGGTCAGGGCACTGTGTTATCTATCTTTGCATTCCCAGTGTCTAAAACAGAGCTTCTGCCCTAAAGGAGATGACAACATTTCTGTGGTTTTTAGTTTTATGAAATCTTATGGAGAGGAATGTCAACAGAGCTGGAAGACTCTGGGAACGCCTCATGAATCAACTGAAAATTTCGGTGGACTCTGGGATTTGGGTACACAGAGGAGACAGGGAATGTATTCTAAGTAAAGGGAACAGTGAATATGGAGGGACAGAGATAAATGGCAATGGAAGAGAAAAGCAAGTTGATTCTAGAGGAAGTTTAGCACAGATTTAAGAATTAACAATTAAAAAGGAAGGTAGGAAAGTCAGGTTCAGGAGTTTATACTTAATGAATTTATACAGTATTAGACTATGCTCCAGAAAACTAAACTCATTTGCCTATCCAATATTTCCTGAATATCTTCTGTTTGCCAAGCACTGTGCTAGGGTTTTGGAATAAAGAAATGAATAAGACACAGTCAATTTCACTAAGCAACATGCAGTCTAGTGATCATAATTCAAGGTCTTTCCAAATGCAGCAAGGAGCATTCCCACCACCACTGTTTTAGAAAGGTGGAAGAGAACAACTTGGAGGAGGGTAGAAATGAGAGAGACAACAGTTGTCCACCTCAGAATAATTGCCCCAAACCTATAGCATGCACAAACCCTTTCTAGGCATCATGTAATAAGTAATCCCACCCAACGTATCTTCCATATCTTTGTTAACATACACAAATTCTACTCATTTTTTATTTAAAATTTAAAATTGGATCCTTATTGTTCTGAGGATTCATAAATGACCAAAAGAGACTCATTCCAAATCCTTCCTAAGTTTATAGTCTATCATAGCTAGAGAATGTACAGAGTGTTATGGGACTACATGAGAGAGGGACACCTGACATAGATTTAGGAAGGCAGGGTGGGGAGAGACCTGGGAGGGCTTCTTAGAGGAATCTAAGATAAATTAGACTTTTCTAGACCAAAAATAAGGTGAAAATTGTCCTAGACCTAGAGACAGCACGTGAGAAGATTTGAAAAGGAGAGACGCTAAGTACATTTGATGAAACTCAGAGAAGTTCGTTGTAATATGAATAATCGGGGCCTTCTTGCTTTTGCCCTAAAGGCCATTTCCATGTATTGATATAGTCAAAAGAAACAAAATGCTAATACCAAAAAAGCTTGCAATTGTAATCAGTCACACAACACGTAGCAAAATTCCTAAAGGTTCTTTTTAGACACTGTGCCTGTTCAGGTTTTGCAGAGGCAGAGCCTGAGGCAGGGATTGCAGTCTTTGTGATTCATTCAGGGAGTGTTCTTCAGGAAACCTGTAAAGGAAAGCAGGAGAACAAAGGAGAGCAAGCTGAGCAAGGATGTGGTTTCAGGTAAAATTTAGCCTTGGCTGATTCACTGGCGGAAGGCTCTCTAGCATAAACCACACCAGAGGGTTACCCCTCTCACCTTGAGGATGGGGGGCTGCTCTTTCGTACACATAACATTGGCACAGGACATAATATTGGGAGCATAATTTCCTGGTTCTGTCATGCATACACACACATATATGATGTCACTTAAAAAGTTCATGGAAAGATTCATATTATCTTTCAATTCTATTTTTCCATGAACTTTTGGTAGTACCCTTGTATAATTTCAGCACTTCCTTCTTCCTTTGTCTCCATTATTTTGAACATGCAATATTGTCTAAAGGTGAGTAATACAGGCTCCTTCTTAGAAAGTTGAGAGGGTAAAAAAACATGGATGTTTATGTTGTGATGCTTTTGTCAATATTGCTGGAGTGCAGTGTGTGTACCCAGGTGGGGAGGGGGCTCAGGGGAAACTGAGGTTGGGGAATAAGTAGGAAGCTGTGTGATGGGGAACATAGAAAAGCATCCAACTACACTCAGGATGAATTTAGTAAAACAGTTTCTCACATGGAGGTCTGAAATGTGGACTGTTCTGTCTCAGAAAACTTGACAGTTCATGGTGGCCTTTGATTCACCCAAAATGAATCATGGATTCCTGAGCAAATCATAAACTTGGTTCTGCAGTTGCCTGGAAGTTAGGGCAGGGGAGGGTATTTTCTGTCTTGTGATTGGGGTTAGAATGACATGCTCCTACAATGATTTTGTAGGGTCATAAAAATAGAGAAAGCTGCCTCCTCTACAAGTCTCCCATGTTTACCCCACCCCTCAAATTTGATCTTTCAGAAAGAAATGACTTTATTTATGTATTCTGATATTTGAATTTCCATATGTGTTTTATATTCTAACCATAATACTTGGATATCCTCTTTATAGTTTGGGACTTTACTCAAGATAAGGGTGTTTTTTATTTTTCTTAAGAGCTGATGTCCTTTTTATTATGATTGTTAATTAACAAGACATCTTTTTTATGGATGGTACATACAGAACCTAATTATGCTGTTTAGACAATCAACTCTTAAAAAGTTGTAGTGATTTATTCAGTTTCCTGATTTCTGGAGCGTGTTGTCAGATGATATATGTTTATAAATCACCATTCTACTTCCAATATTGTTCTTGACCCTGTTGGATGTTATGATGGAAAAAAAGTAGAAATGACTCCTATTTCTGAGAAAATAACAAACTACTGGGAAGAAATAGAACAAAAGCAAGTTAAAATACTCGATATATTCAAAGGTAAAGCCGCAAAACTTATAGACATGAGGCAGTGTTGCCCCAAGAGTCCCTGCATTCTTTGAGGGGCAAAACTTAATGTTTCATGGTTACAAAACCAAATGACTAAAGGTACATACACTTGATTTTATGTAATATTTGCCACTCAGAATTTTTACCAAAGATGAGTAAATGTTTCATAACATTCAAGTGCTCTGAAGTTGTTTTGGAAATAGAACAGATACAGTGGATGAGTATAAACAATTGGCAAAATGATCAGTGTGATGTGAACTTCGTCTTTGTGTTCAGGATTCCCAAGAATGGATTCCCAGAAATTCCTATAGGCTTCAAAAATGCTGCTTTCAGGCCTCATACCCTGTGAATTTGATTTTTTTTTTTTCTTCAAGTTTTGCATTTTCAGAAAGCTACGCAGTTGGTTCTGCCGCCTGGCCAGATCTGAGATCCATGCCCTCGAGGTTTATTTCAAAGCTAAGGTATAGCATATTTAGAATCCACCTAGGGAATTTGTATTACATCCAAAACTTCTGACTGTCTGCCCTCCAAAGGTTTGAAGGATCAGTTCCTTAATATGCTCTGTATTCCCCTGTCATACACTTTCATGGAATCTTGGGAATATGGAAGTAGGGAAAAATTTATGATTAATACGTTCAGTAGACCATTTCTAGAACCACCCAGAGAGTAGTCTAAAAATGCTTCCATTTTGGGGTTATCTTGAACCCCAGTAAAGCCATTCAAATCTGACTTCTTCATTGCCTCCAGGGAAAAAAAACCCTTGTATCCAGTACGTAGTTGTGGGGTTCACAGAGCAGACCCGTGTCTTAGAAGGACTGACAGCTGAGTCTTGCAGCTTCCCTAGGATTTATGATTAATACGTTCAGTAGACCATTTCTAGAACCACCCAGAGAGTAGTCTAAAAATGCTTCCATTCTGGGGTTATCTCGAACCCCAGTAAAGCCATTCAAATCTGACTTCTTCATTGCCTCCAGGGAAAAAAAACCCTTGTATCCAGTACGTAGTTGTGGTGTTCACAGAGCAGACCCGTGTCTTAGAAGGACTGACAGCTGAGTCTTGCAGCTTCCCTAGGACATGGTTGCAAGTGTAAGAGTCATTCAGAAATACCAGAAGGGCTAGGGAATCAGCCACAACATAGGCAATGGGGGCTAATATACCTGAAATGATTGTAACCTCTGTTTTCAGGGGAAAAATTCCAAGTGACTTGTCCAGGAAAACCTTCTTACATAAGCCACACAACTTTATTATTTATTTCATTATTATTGAAAAATAGTTGATTAAACATACTTGTGGGGTACAGAGGTGAATATCAATACTTGCGTACAATGTGTCATGATCAAATCAGGATAATTAGCATGTTCATCATTATAGAATGTAATCATTCCTTGTGTCCATTAACCAATCTCTCAATAGCCCTGCCCCATTTTCCCACCTCTAGTTACCACAGTTCTGTTCTTTCCTTCTGAAAGTTCAACACATCATTGTGATCGTTCTTTCTTTCTTCCTTCCTCCCTTTCTTTCTCTTTCTTTTCTTTTTTTCTTTTTAAAGTTTTTTTAGTCCCCACTTATGAGAGAAGACATGCAGTATTTCTCTTTCTGTGACCTGCTTGTTTCACTTAACATAATTTTCTCCACATTCATCCATGTTGCTGCAAATGGCAGAATTTCATTCTTTTTTATGGCTGAGTAGTATTCCATTATGTATATACATGACGTTTTCTTATCCAGTTGTCCACCGATGGTCATTTAGGTTGATTCCATGCCTTGGCTATTGTAAATAGAACTGTAATAAACATGGGAGATCAGAATATCCCTTCACTATGATGATTTCCATTCCTTTGTGTATATACCCTGAAGTTGGATTGCTGGATCGTATGGTAGTTCTGCAGTTGTTTAAAGAAACTTCATACTGTTTTCCATAATGACTGTACTAATTTACAGTTCCACCAACAATGTATAGGGGTTCCCTTTTCTCTGCATCCTTGCCAGCATTTGTTATTCTCTGTCTTTTTGGTAATAGCCAGTCTCAATGGGGTGAGATGATATCTCCATGTGGTTTTGATTTGCATTTCCATGATGATTAGTGATGTTGAGCATTTTTTAAATATACTTATTGGCCATTTTTATGTTTTCTTTCAAGAGATGTCTATTCATCTCCTTTGCCCATTTTTAAATCAGATTTCCTTTACAGTTGAGTTGTTTGAGTTCCTTGTATATTCTGGATATTAATCCCTTGTCAGATATATCATTTGCAAATATTCTCTCTCATTCTGTAGGTTGTCTTTTCACTCTGTTGATTATTTCCTTTGCTGTGCAGAAGCTTTTTAGTTTGATATAATCCCATTTGTTTATTTTTCCTTTTGTTGCCTGTGCTTTTGGGGTCTTATTCATAAAGTCTTTACCCAGTCCTACTTCCTGAAGTGTTTTCCCTATATTTTCTTCTAGGAGTTTTATAGTTTCAGGTCTTATATTTAAGTCTTTAATCCATTTTGAGTTGATTTTGGTATATGGTGTGATGTATTGGTCTAGTTTCATTCTTCTACACGTGGATATCCAGTTTTCCCAGCACATATGCTGAAGAGGCAAGACACAAAACTTTAAAACTACTGTACACAAGAACCATAAAAGAAACACAATAAATGAAAAAATACAAACTGTAAAGAAATATTTGCAACACAAATAAAAGGTGAAAGATAACTATCCTGACTATCCATAATATATTAAGTTCTTGTTTATTAAAAAGAAAAAAGTAATAACCTAGTGGGGACATAGAAAGAGTGTGTGAACAAGTCACTCACAGAAGAAATAACAAATAGCCAAGACACTGAACATTCCAAACATGATTCTTCCTATTGTTTTTCACTTGCTGTTCCCTGTGCTTGAAATCTTATTTGCCTGCAGATACCCATGACTCCCCTTTTCACTCCCTTCAGGTCTCTACTTTAATGTCTTCTTCTCAGAGATACCTTCCTTACACACTCTATATAAAATATCATGCCCCCAAGTTGCTCTCTATCTTCTATTTGCTACTTTATTTTGATTCAGAATTTATAAACACCTGACACGTATTTGCTTATTTGCATATTGCCTGTTTCCCTGGAGTAGTTCCATGAGGATGGGGACCCTGTCTACTTTACTTAGCACTGTGTCACCAGCACCAAGCAGAGGCCTTGCATATTGTATGTATTCATAAAAGAATTGCTAATTTAATGAATACAACTTATCTAGCAAATAATCCAGGAAAGTAACATTAAAATTTTAGTGTGATATACTTTCTCTGCCAGATTGGCAACTTTCAAAAAGATTAATAATATCTAGGGTAGGTAAAGATGTGGTGAACTAGGTACTCGATATTGCCAAACTGCCCTCCAAAAAACGATGCCAATTACAAATCCACTAATTAAATATGTCAAATATAAAACCCACATACCTTTCAATGCAGCAATAAAGCATGCACAGGTGTTCTTTGTAGCACTAAAATTGACAGCAAGAACTTAGAATCAAAGTAAATGTGCACCAATAGGAAAATAGTTAAATTATTATATCCATATTATGGTACATCATAAAGCTACTAAAATAATGAGATAAATCTATATTAATAATAGAAAGTTCTCAGAGAGATTTATATTAAAAAACAAATAAAGAAGGATAATTCTGTTTCTGAAAAAATTATATGTTTATATATTATGTGCATGAATTCTATGAGAAAAACATGAGACTGAGACACGTTAAACCATTTACAGCAGTTCCCTATGGAGAGGGAGGTATTTTGTAGGGCAGAGTGTACGTGAAATTGTTTAGTTCATATTCTTTCCTATTTTTAATACAGTTAGAATGTGTGCGTTGCATTGCTTAATCTGAGACATAAGATAAATGGTAAATTGAATCAGACAAGTTGATACAAACTCTTGAACTCATGAAGAATACCTTCTATAGTTATTATTACCACACCTCCAGGATGTAGGACAAAAAAAAAAAATGGGACTGCCAGTTCTGCTGCATCAAAGGGTGACAAGATGCAGTCACCTACTGCTAACCAAGGGAAATTGCCTCTCCTCACTTTGATGTTTTGTGAGACTTTCATGGCTCTTCACAGGGACTTGCTGGGTCACTATGCTCTCCTCTTCCTTCTGAATGTCCCTTATCCTTTGTCACTTGAGCATCTCTGTGAGTCATATTTTAATGACAAGGAGTTTATTTTTGCCAGAGAAAAGATTCTCTGAGATAATTCTAGTCATATGAGAGTAGTATTAGCAGATTTTTTGGGAATCGCTTGGGAAAACAATCTCTTTTGAAAGAGTTCCAGTTAGTGTCTAGGGAAAAAATCAGGATAAACATGCTCTTACTATTTATTAAATAGCCAGTAGAGTCTCAGGGTACATCCTTTTAGAAGACATAGTTTTCACAAGTTGATCAGATTATGAATTCCTGTAGGAGGATGACCAACCTTCTCCATTTACCTGGGAATGAGGGGTTGCCTGGAATGCAAGATTTTTATGCAAAACCAAGAAAGTCCTTAGCAAACTGGGACAGGTTGGTTATTCCACAGGGCAAGGAGAAAGGCAAATTAATTCACCAAATATTTATTAAATACCCAGCCTATGCTGTGTGCACTTTGCCAGACACTAGGGGTTAGTGAACAAAATATATGTATACAGTTCCTGACCTTCTAGAGTTTAAAGGCTTTACTCGAAAGGATAATAGTGTAATACTGATTATGCCACATAGTTTTCCTCATTATTACATGTGGTTTGATGAAGCACTTTTGGTACTCAGGGAGAGAGATCTACAGTAACTGGGGAAAAATTTTGTGGACTAGAAAGGACTTGAGCAGATTCTCAAAAGGATGCCTGGGTTTCCATTCGCTCAGCTCCTTGCATATAGGGGACCCTCAACAGATGTTTATTGAATTGAACTGAAATGAATTTTGGAGCAAACTATTCTTTCATGGATTGAAACTAAAGAGGAAGAGAAAAGCATATGGATTGGAGTCTGGCTTCTGTTTTGGGCAGATGCTCAAATGCTGCTGTAGTTAGATGCTCTGGAGACTTGTCCTCTGCCTGTTCAGTTCAGGAAACAGAACTTTATTTGTTCATTTACTTAGAGATATGGGACTCTGGGGAACTAATTCAAAATAATTTACATTTGGGTAGGTAAATTGAATATTGGTGTACAGTAATCATGGCTATCTCTTTCTCCAGTCAAAGCAGCTGTGAAAAGTGATTAAAAACCAAAAAGATGTGGAAGAACAGAGAATGACAAGTTGGGGCCTTAGTGGATCTTCTTCATCAAGCTCTGGCGGTCTGATGACTCATTCTTTGTTCTGGGTCCCAAAACTGCCAAGTGAACAGAATGTTGATGTCACAGGTCAGGACTCAGTTTCGTGATATCTTATAAGAAGTACAGTTTTGAGACTCAGGGAGGCCTGGATGCCACCCAGGCTTTGCCACCAACTGACTGTGTGACTTGAGAGAGGTCACTTAACTTCTCTGGCTATAGTTTCCCCATTCATAAAAGAAGGGTCTAGAACAAGGCCATCTATAAGGACAGTTCTAGCAATAACAGTCTGGATTTTTACCCTTTTTTATTCTAGATACCCTCTCATCATCATTTTATCATCACAATGCCATGCTTTCTCAAATTTAGTAGACTCATGCTACAGCATGATTTATGCTGACGATACTTTGTGATAGTGACTTTTGAATGACACTACAGAAGTACTTGTGTCTTACTAGTAACATCTCCCTCCTCCTTACGCTGTAGACAGTGAAGCAGGGAAGGAGGAAGAGCCAAGATAAGAATGCTTGATCCTAAAAGACAGTCCTTAAAAGGCCATATAAACTGCTTCTCAAAATAGTCCACTGATGCAAAGAAGGGTAAAGAATTATCCACAAGCTCCTTTTCTCATTGGTGAAAGGTCATTCTTACAGGACATTGACACCCTGTTTTTCTCGGTTATGTATGTGTCAACATAATGTGGGGTGCCCTTGCCTGCCACACCAGGGAGGAGATGACAGGTGCATTACACCAGCACCAGCATGAGATAAGGTGCTTACTGGTTGCCTCACATCCCATAAAGAGATGGTTGCTATGACAGCAGCTAGACCAAGAGACAGGGGAGGACTAGAAGATCTGACGTCGTGCTTTAGAGGTTTCTGATACACCTTTCTTTTTTTTTTTAAGATATGCAACTGGAAGATGTTCATTTTAATTTGTAGAAGGAAACTCCTCCCATGTTATGAGGTAGGGTGAAGCTATCCAATCTATCCACTAGGTTCATATACAAAATACCACCTGGAAATTAGAGATAGCTGGGTTTCACCAAAGGTTCACTAGCTACTAGTTTTTTGACCATGGACAAGTTGCTTAGATCTATATAAGTGTCATGGAAATATGGAGGCAAAATGTTTGGATTTGTGTGCCTAGCTCCTTCCCCCTGACAAACTACTACATAGTGGCTACAAGTTCATCATTCTATCTAAAAAAAAAAAAAAAAAAAAAAAAGAAGAAGAAGAAGAACATATGCCAGAATTCAGAGTATGTAAGAACGCTAGTATTCAGATTATGTGAGAATTAACTTTAAAATCATATAGACTACTGATCTGATCTGCATGACAAGCATTTTCCTGGTTTGTCCAGTAGATGAGCCAAAGGGGATGGGCCTAAAATCAATGTCATGAGTAATGTGTCCCTTGTGAGATTCAGAGCTCCAACCACAAGGTCATGACAAACTGTCCCATGGGAGACAAACTAGCCTCCAGGGAGTGGTCAGCATGACATTGCTGTGAGCAGAGACCTCTTGTCCTTGCACTGAAGCTCCCCAACTACTTCTTGCCTCTTACCATCATGTCCACTGCTTGGGGGTGATACTCAGTCTGGAGCTGCCGCCTTCCATTAGAAGGAACAGGCTTCACTACTGACGTGATGTTTACCTCCTCTCCCCAATGCCATGTGTTTACACTGTGAAGAACTGGATGCAATATTTGTTAACTGATCCAAAGCCAGGAAAGCTTTTGGCTTCTCTTACCTGCATTGTTTGGCTAAAAGGAAGATGTTGAGATGGATGTAAACAACTTTTCCTTTCCTTATGAAAAAAAATTTATAAATTATTCCAAGCATTGAATAATTGACATAAGGTTTAACAAGTGTTGGCTGTACCCAGCAGATTTGATCTCCTTTCAAGGCAATTTCTAGACCTAGAAATTTCGTGTTTGCTTCCCCCCTCCCCCCGCCACACACATCCAGTTCTAACAGCTTATGTGACAATAGGGAACTTTTTTTTGTACCACATTTTCATATTTGTGAAATGATCATATGCAAATATCCTTGGAAAGGGTATCTACATTCAATGTATCAATATATTTATCATGAATTCTTTTTAAATTCTGCCATTCTTCGAGTAAATATTTATTGAGTGTCTTTAATGAGCAATCACTGGACTATGCATTTGCAATTTATATCACTTTAAATGATTACTGGAAATTATAAAATCTGGGCTGCCACAGTATTATATTCATGGCTTTCTGATTAGATGCCATGAAAGGAAATTTTTCCTGCAAGGTTAAATCCGACTGTCTACATAATTATTTTCTGATTTAATATGCAAAATGTACTTACTAAAATAATAATAACTTAGAGGGTACCATTGCATAAAATTAAATTTTCTTTATTAAACTTCTCAAAACTCCAATTTCCTCAACTGTAAAAGAACTTGTCCAAAATGCCACAGCTAAAATTACTGCATCAGGGGCCTGAATCCCAGTTCATATGTCCCCAAAATCTAGACTGCCAATCACTGTCAATATAGTGTGCTTCAAATATATTATTATATATTTAATTAAATATTATTATTAAGTGGAATTTAGACTTTTAAAGCGAAGAAGGTGTTAATGTGTATTCAATTTGAGGAATAAATCATTTTGATTGTTTACTACTTCTGAGCAGGGCCAATTTTAGAATAACTTTCAAAGGGCTAGAAGTAGGAGAAAAACTAGTTTGGGTGCATTTCTTTGACCGAATTCTTATGCCGCTGTATTCAACTGTTTTGTCACATTTGCTATTGTAGCATTTATTGTAATCTAATCTTTCCCTCCTCTCTTGGAGAAGTAAGAATGAATTTTCAGAGCAACCATACAATTATTTATGACTAGTGAACCACGTGGAAACTCACACACTCCTTGAATCAGATTCAGAATGATATAACGCACTATATATGACAGTGAAAATGTGATAAACCCTTGATTCCATCATTATTTAATTTTATAGAGTAGCCCACTTATCTTTCCATTAGAGTCACTGAAAGGAGGCAGATTGCAGGTGAGCAGCCTAAAATTAGACATCCTTAGACTTTATCCATTCAATAATTTTCGGATAGATAGTTATGTTTATGAGGCCTTCAGCTTATATTTTCATCATTATAGGAAGCATTAATTGAGCCCTAAATTTTATCTCTACTGCTTTAACCCTCTGCAAAGTAAGGTAAGTACACATTATGTATATATTTAAAACTAGTTCCTTCCTTTATAGAATTTGCAGTTCATTAAGATGTTTCATCTGTCTTAAAAGACCTCTTTCCTTCCTTTGGACCTCTGCCATATCTGAATGTCAAAGACCTATTCTTGACTCATTTAATAGACATCAATTGAGACTACTTTATCCTAGGCATTGTGTTAGATATTGGGAAAAGAAAGTCAACTAAAGGGGAAAAAAAATGACCTGTATCTGTAAGGAGCTTACTGTCTAAGCAGGGACACTTGGTTTAGAGTCCATGGGAGTTTCTTAGGAAATCCTTGGATAGGTATCTGTATGTCACCTGAAATTGTGAACAAAATATGTGTGAATTTACATTTTTTCTAGAAATTGGGTCTAAAATGTTTACTAGAATCTCAAGGATTTAAGTGTAAATGGGCACTCTCAAAAAGTTAAAAGTTTAGTGACAGAGAAATGCATGCAAATTAAGAGTCATTTTGATGAAAGTATGCATTTGATCTATGGCAGAAGAGAAAGGTAATAAAAATGAAACTGTGGTCAGTGAAGTAGTGAATTATAATAGAACCAACTTTTGAAACCTGGATAACTACATGAGAGGGCAGAAGAAAATGCTAGGCGAATTGAATGGGCAGGCACAAAGGCATTATACAGTACAGTGCTGTTGGGTTCCTGAGAGTAATTTGATATAATTGGGGAAGAGGAGGGAGATGAAAGAGCAGGAGTGTGATTCTGAGGAGGCTGAGTACTGAGCCCAGAGAGACAGGCAGGAGTGTTACCACCCAAAGTGTGGAATCCTTCTGTCACTTCGATGATATTCAGGGTCAAGACAGTTTGATTTGAAATTTAGGAGCCTTACTCTGCAGCAAAAAGATAGATGAGGACAAGCTAGATGCAAAGACTATTGCAAAAGGCAGCGAGGCCTGAATTAAAGCTACTACCGAGGTCATAAAGAGGGTGGAACCAAAGGGTATACGGCTGGAGTAGACTCCACAGGCCGTGCTGACTTTTTGAAAGAGGAATGAGTGAGACGAGGTTAGGATAGCCCTCAGTCTTTTACCCCCAATACCACTCATGAGACAGGGATTTCGGGAGGAGAAGCACATTTGAGAGAAACTGCATATATTTTAAGCATGTTGAGTTTAGGTGTCAATGGGATAACCAAGGGGAGTTTGATGTACCAGTTTGGAACTCAGACAATAGGTGGAACAGGGGACTTGGAGACATGAGCATATGCAGGAAGGATTGAGTGTTGTCACCAAGGGGAGTACATGGCGTGCAAAGAGAAGCTTGTAGGAAAGCTGGTAGGAAGCAGTATCATGGGTAGGAAGAACAGGCAGAAATTGAGAGAAGACAGAGGAAGACATGGTGTGGGGAGAGAGAAAGAAAGGATGAGGAGAGAGAGAGGGGTACAGAAGAAGAGGAAAAGGAAAGGGAAAGAAAGAAGAAAACTAGAACAGAAACTGAGGGAAGGACAGAGTGGCTAAAAGTGTCCAATGGCAACGTAGGGTAAGGCAGGTTAAGTATTCCACTGGATTGGCATCCTGATTGAGGCATACCTATGTTTCCTCATTGTTTTGTAAGCGAGGAGGAAGCACATCTCTAATATTGTCTTCTACATGGTTCCATTCCAGATTTTTCTCCCCTGGAATTGATCTCTCATAGCATGTTATTTAAAACTTTATATACCGGGCCGGCCCAGTGGCACACTCAGTTGAGTGCGGCGCTTGGGAGTGTGGCGGCACTCCCGCCAAGGGTTCGGAGCCCATATAGAAACCGGTCCACTCACTGGCTGAGCGCGGTGTGGGCACGACACCGAGGGTTGCGATCCCGTTGCTGGTCGCGGTACAGGCGTGACCCCGAGGGTTGCGATCCCGGGTTGCGATCCCGTTACCGGTCACGAAAAAAGACAAAAAGGAAAAAAAAAAAAAAAAACCTTTATATTCAACTGTCTTTTCTAGTATGTAATGTGTATTTCATTTTGTCCATTAGATTGTGAATTACAAGATGGCAGAAACCATATATTATTTATCATCGTATCAAAGACAGGGCCTATATAGTTCTGGGCATAAAATAGATTCTTAATAAATATTTGCAGAATTGAATTAAATTAGTTTTGTGGATATAGCGCATTTCCTCTATTTGACTAAATGCTGATGGAATAGCCTTTGTTTTGTGGAGTGACATTATTGGCCCTTTTCTTCCACAGATCAATTTTCCCATGACTCATTTCTTTTTAAAATTGTATAGCTGGGGTTTTGGGTAGCATTTAGCCAGTGATTCCAAATTCTTGTTTTGCAACATGGCACAACTATCTCAGGTAGTGTCATTAAATTTTCAAAAAGATTTTAGCAAAGATAAAATTTACTCTAAATTTAGAAAACTTGCACATATTTCCATTTTGCTTTTGTGACGAGGGAGGCACAGATGTTTTGAAATCTCAAACATTGCACTACAGAATTTCACAACTCCAAACTGTTTGCATATCAAAGTTTTAGATGTTCCTATTTGCTAGAATAAAGGACAAATTTGTAATTCACACATGGATCTTGAGATCCTAATCTCGTTTGTAGGGATTTTGCTTTCCCTCCTGTCTTCTCAACAAAACAAGTACAGAATCTGGGTGATTTTGCCTACATATCAAAATGAATTTGTTGTATATTAGCAGCTAATTTGATGTTAGTGGGGTATTTGGAGTCTCTTCAAGTTTTAACCATAGTAAAACAAACAAACAAATACAACTCCAGAAAAGCAGAACTTATGGTTTCTTTTCACTTAAAGACTGTTCGCAAGACCAGTTTTTTTTTTTTTTTTCCTTTTTGTCTTTTTTCGTGACCAGCAACGGATCGCAACCCTCAGTGTCACGCCTGTACCGGGTCGGGACCGGCCACGGGATCACAACCCTCAGTGTTGCTCCCGCCCCTCGCTCAGCCAGTGAG